>NC_088858.1:24260097-24455097 GCF_963853765.1 Magallana gigas | reverse complement strand
TCATGATTTCTACAGTTATTGAAGTATTGTAACGGCAAAACGTATGATGCAAAGTGTAACTAATCAAAAGTATAAAACGTGAAAAATATATGAAGAAATTAAATTAACAGTAATCATTGTGTTAACGATTCCAAACACAGCATTATGAATTCTCAAAAGTAGAAACATTAAACTTGTCTTTTACTGATATATTCTTTATAGAGATATTTAGACTAGCATACAATTTTTGTTTTGATTCTACAGAAATGCACACATAAATAATTATATTAACAAGATATTTTGATAGTAACACTTCTTGGTTGCTTTTGATTTAATAAACTAATTTTTTAGGTTAAAAACGTGTGAATTCCTTTTCAGGCCCCAACCCCCTCCTTTGTCCCTCCAAAAATCAAATAAAGCTGTCATAACTAACTTCTTTGTCTTCAAAAGATGAAATAATGGTTTCAATTAATTTACATTACACATAAATTCGAGCACATCTGTTTGTGGAAGCAAACTCTTTCCTTGAGTACGTTCAACGGGGCGAACCGTTTTTCATTGAAGACGTTTAGTCATACTTGAGAATCTGTCTTGTTTATAAATCTAGCTTATGTTTCTTCTATTCATGGAAGAATTCAGGTCGATGCTCTCTGTCTCAGAGAGAGAGAGAGAGAGAGAGAGAGAGAGAGAGAGAGAGAGAGAGAGAGAGAGAGAGAGAGAGAGAGAGAGAGAGAGAGAGAGAGAGAGAGAGAAGAGAGAAAAAGAGAGAGAGAGAGCATATAGAGAATATATGCGTGAGAGAGAGAAAAAGAGAAAGAGCGCATATAGAGAATACGAGAGAGAGAGAGAGAGAGAGAGAGAGAGAGAGAGAGAGATCGTCTTAGTCATCGTTTCCAGGCTCTTTCCCCCACAGACACCGTGTCGTCAATCGGCACTTGCGAAGTGTTCGTGAAAGATTGTAACATTAGTTCTCATTAAACAGTGCAACCATGTCGCTTGCCATCAGACTCAATTTCTGTGTTCATACGTCTCATAAGTGAATAAGAGTTAACTGGTTTCACTTTGTTGAACCAGAATAATATGTGTCTGTTCATCATCCTTTTGAGCTTTTTGTTCAAAATGTACGTATTTTTCTTTTAAAAATTATAGTCGGCTTTTTAAAAATTGTGTCGCTCCGATTCAGCATTATCAAATCTTCATCCAAAGGAGAGTTAGATTTGCTTCATTTTTAGGTTTATAAATAAAAAAAAATATATGAAATTGTTCTACAGATTTAAAAAGAAGAATTCTCGGTCCTAACTACATAAAAATAGCACGGGATCGACCATTGAAGTCATTAAAAATTAAAAAATACAATTGATTTAACCGTCCTGTTTACTTTAAAAAAAACAAAGGAGTGTATTTTCGACCTATCACCTTGAATTCTAAAAGCAACAAAACACATTAATATTAATGCGAAAGAGTTCACCAATCTGAGATGGTCATGATTAATTCACGTAAGGTAAAAAAAAACTGATGAAGTGTCATTTGAATTTTTTTTTGGAAAAAGTACGCACAAACAACATTAAAAATTAATTTTCTTAAATCAGAAAAGTCAATAGATTGCGTCACACGCGGAAACAACGCACACATAGGTATAAAGTTGATGTATGGTCTTTCTTTATACGTTACAAATATTATGTAATTCAGTAACTAAAGGTTAAAGAAAGAGCATTGTTTCAACAGTGCACCACAGGGTAAGGTGTGAAATAAATAAATACTAGCCCCGAGTTCAAACACAGCATAGCGGAATGTGGAGTCTTGGCCTTTGTCTCAAAACCGGCCCGTACTTGTAAAACCTATACATACGTATCTGAAAGATATAAATCCCAAGATTCTTGGCCCAAAATGTATGTGTATTCTTTATTGTTTTTCACAATTAAGTTTTGTAATGTAATAAAAGAATTATGATAGAATTTGTCATGATATTTATATAAAACTATAAAGTTATACGTGTGAATATATTAATATGCTGCTCGTATACACGCCTTAATTCAATATCAAAAGGTTCTTTAAATGTAAAATTCCAAATTTTAATTAAGAGAAATAAAGAAAAATATATTTTTTGAGGATTATAGGTATACCCAATATTATAGCATTGAATCATGATTTTTTGAAGTATACAGTCTCATAACTGCAGCGGTGTGTGCATACAAATTGATAAACGCGCATTAGCGCGTTATGAAAATTATATTTACATTTTTTAACTTCATGCATTGTCTGCAAACGTGATTTATACCTTAAAATTCCTATCTTCCTAGTATCCTAAGGGTAAGTTCATATTAATGGAAGAGCCACAGTAACAGCCACAAGCGTGAGCATTGATTTTCGATTGTGACATTGCAGTTTACAGCGTTCAACGTTTGTGACGTGATAATAAAACTCGCCATTTCAACCTTTGAGTACCCTGTGTGCATTACAGTGTTATAACTGCCGTAGCTTTCAACATAATTTACAAGAAAAAAATATGATATGTGGAATATAAATATTATACCGTGAAAAACAATTAATAATATGCATTTTAATACGTGTATATCAATGAATCACGCATATGTAATTATATAGCGATAAGTTCGCTGATTTTGCGGGTATTATCAACAGATCAAGAAGTCACATAAACAAAACCTTATTTAGTCAAATGGTTGTCTTAACCTTCATAGAGATTTAAAATTTTACATCAAATTCAAATTGTGTATACTAAGATGATTATCATCATTAGCAACTTTTGAAATTCTTCATATCTTCTACAGAAATAAGTTGAAAATTGGAAGAGCTCGCGCAAACACCCCCCACCCCCCAAAAAAACTTTAAAAAAAATAAAAGTAAACAGTCCGAATTGTCATGGACACACTGACTAATTTAAGTTGCAGAAACAACAGTTGACTGAGATTTCGGAAGTCAGGTTCCTACAGCTAATATACAGCTTCCTCTATTGTCGAAAACTTACAGACCGTCTCCAATATAATCGTAACTTCTCGGCCATTTCCGCTCGCGAAAAGTTATTTTTCGCGAGCGCGGATATGGCCGAGTAGTTACGATTGGACCGTCTTGCATAAACATGTACATTCAGTTAGTGTGTCGTATGCATATATGCAAGACTGGTCGTGGGTTACTGACGATGAACTACATGTACCTCAAAAATGGTTTCCTAGCTTTGATTTTCAAGAGTTCCCGAAGAGACTGAAAACACAGGTTCTGACAGTAGGGTTAACGGCATACACTTGATGCCATTTATATACATATACATGTATATAGAAACTTAACGATAACTGTCATTGGATATATGCGAGAAATGTCTTTATTTACGTCCGACCATGAGATGTCTTTATTTATTTCTGGCAATGAAACTACTTGTTGCTGGGTTCCACATCAGTGTACATGTACATGTATGTGTAAAAGTGGTGAAAATTTCTGAAGTTTGTGAATAGGTACATGTGTACGTACACAAAGAGTAATTTTTATTCTCTCCCGAAATCATGGTTATAAGTTTCTTTGACAAAATGTTTTTTTTTTTCAAATGACTTTGAAATAAAAAAAAACACAAAGTTATATCAAGAAAATAATGTACAAATTGGAAATGTACATGTACTTTATCATAAAATAAAAATCCTCCGCATTATTTACTATAACCAAAGGCATAGTGAAATATTAAGCATTTGAATTGTCTTTCTGCACACAAGTTCTACGTTTCTTGTCGTGAGCTTTCTCATTAATTGTCCAAATATTCTCAAAGGTCAATTTACACAACGCCGTGTCAACCCAATTTCACCCTACGCTTACCCTCAAATATTTGTTCAGAAAGGTTTATGACCAATTTGATATCAAAGACGTTTTATTATTCACCATATAATGATCGATATGAATAAAGAATAGGTTGACAGTTTTGTACATTTGTATTTTAGTGTTGAAAAAAAAGTTATGCAATTTTTTTTATGATATTCGAGAAGAGTATAATAATGCAAAAAGGGGTCGGGGGTTGGAGTGGGTTGAAGAGGTTGGTGCTATAGACAATGGCAAAAAAAGCTAGTTGTTTTTAACGTTCTCTGTCGAACATTGACCCTGGGAAATTAGGCGCTTCGGGTTACAAGATTAATAATGAAGTTTCTCTCTCCCAGTATCTTAATAAAGCTCTGTGTTTACCCTTGATATTGTTTTGTTTAATCGCACATCAAACGATGAAAACGACGGACACATAAATGCGTTCTCTAATGTGATATTTTATGATATTAATGTGAATGTAAGGTTATTAGCACAAGAAATGGGAAAGCAGAAAATGGTTGTCAAAAGTTCAAAATGTCAATGGCTATTTGAGGTGATTGTTGTTTTTTCTTAATTAAGTCATGCATCAGGAGAAAATAGGTTACCAAACAATAATTATTGAATCAAGCATTCAAATATTTTGGTAATACATGTAATTGGTATTGGACAACCAACACCCCCTCTCCCCCCCCCCCCCCCACCCCCCCCCAAAAAAAAAAAAACACAAAAAAAACCATATTATCATATTATCAACCCCTATAACGAAATGAATAAAAATGCATTTTTAAAAAAAATAATAACAAGTTTATTAGAGATCAACTTCATATATTCATATTCATTGGTTATCTAAATAATATTTCAAAATCCTTATCCATTTAGTAAACCTTTGTCTTTCGAGAGAACAAGCACGCATTGCCGCACGAAATTTTCGAAGTTGAAAAACTAGAAAAACCGGATGAAAACAAAGCTGGTTTCCAGTTAACGCTGGCTTGTATTTTTAATGCTCCCCACAGAGTAAGGCTGGAGGATGCCAAGGGTGAAAAATCACGCAAACTGTGTGAAGAAAGTCATTATTCTTTGTTCTCATTCATAATTTACACACTCTCTTATCAGGTTTGTATCGCCATCACGGTCACGTAAGGCTTTTACCACACTAAAAAACATAAATTAATTAATTATTAACACGCCATGACTAATAATGGAATTTATTTTGTGTGAGTAATTACACAAAATTTCTTTTTAATATCTTGCAGGGTTAAAAGGTTATAAGTTCGGATATGGAAAAAAAAAGCGTGAAGAGAAAAATTTAATGACTTCGATGGAAAAAATAGGCGAAAAACAAAACGTTTACCATTTACCAGAAGCAGCCCCCCCCCCCCCCCCAAATCTTCGACACGTGCAATCTACATTAGTAAGATCGGAATGGCTGCAAAACAACATTTTTTGAACTAGGACAACAACAAAAACAGGGGCATACATTTCGGGCGTGCATGCATGATTGTCTGTCTTGACCAAAACTGGACATTCCTGATTCTTGGATTGTTGATGTTGAGCGTTAATGACGTCAAGCAGCCGCCGCAGCCACAAGACGCGGAAGCCAGCTCTGGAACAAACACCGAGCGATCACAATGCATTCCTCCATCATGCACTCATCCGCGAAGTGCAGCAGACGTCCATTAAGACTCATCACAACATGTGGGCAATAGATGTACGCATACATGTATACAAAATATAGGTCCCAAAATAGATCGACCCCGGGAAGCGAGCCGTATTTTGTGTTGCAGGCTCTATTTTTGGCTGCTTTGAACACGTTGAACGCTCTGAGTAAGAACTTAGAAGAGAGAGAGAGTCGTTTGTTTGCCCTGAGAATTCGGCCATGGAGATTTTGTTTGTCTAACCCTCTCTCTCTTTATCTCTGTTATTTGTTGTTAAATTCAATACACATTTTGGTGTGACTCAGAAAATAAAATTGGGGTCACATTCTTCACCTATGAGATCGCATGCGACATTTGCCAGCACATAATATTCAAACAAAAAATTCTTTTAAGCGCGTGTTTAATGAAACGTTTTTCAGTTCTGATAAATCATAATCGAAATTCGGAATTCGGGGGTAAAGGGTTTGAATAATGAGTAAAGGAATTCATATTTTAGCTAGAATTAGGAAACAAATGGTGCAATATGGTCACTGTAGGAATAAGTGCATGACGAGGTCTGCAAATAATTTATAATTTTTTTTTTACAAAAAGTAGATGAACACCAATAAATTTTGCGAAACTTTATGAAAACTTATTGACAATGTTCAGCTTGCAATGACATAAAGTGAATTTTCATTGATAAAAGTTTAAAGCGTACATGTACATTATATTTTCATATAGCAAAACTTGACAGTATAAACATTAACTAAATAAAGCCCCGAAATTAGGAAAAGGAACTTTCTGAATTCATAGTAATAGTCTATCGGAATTATAACTTCTCTTAATAGAATTCAGTTGAAAAAAATCAACTTGTCAATGTTGGCACACTATTTGAGGTCGTATTGGCTGATTTTCTTCAAAGAGTTCAAGGACAAGATTTACAGATCCTTTGATTGATTCATGATGCAAAGCTTTACCAACAGCAGAAGATCTAGAACAGAAATATATATGATATATCATTCGTATGTACACATGTAAATTTCCGATGGTTCAGTTGACTTTGGCCAAAGCTATGCTATGAATGAATGAGAATACCATTCACCCATCGGTCGAAGCTGGTGATCATGACCAGATAGATAAAAGTTTACGATGCAAAATGAATTCTGAATGTGAGGAGAGAGAAAAAGAAGTAGAATAAAAAAGACCCGACAGGGAAGACTGTTTGTAAACAAGATTGCAATCGTTGTCAAATTTCACGCCGCTGTGAAAACTGAAAGCACGTGCGGTTGTTGTTTTTATAGGAACTTGAGAGTTATTGGATGTTTTTTTTTTTTTTTTTGCTGATTTTTTTAATTGTATCAAGTCGGGTTTTTTGTTTAATTTCAGTTCTGGTTACTGCAAACACTTTTTTTCTATTGAATTAAGGCACATAATTACTTACTCTCTGCTCATAGAATTCTTTACTAGCTACAGACATTAGTCACCCACGTGACCTAAAGACTGAGCGGAGATTGCACCGAGACTTCTCAGAGATTTGATCATGGTAAACGCGAGACGTGACTGAAGGTTCCAACAAAAATTATATTTGCAAAAAAGTTTATAACACCTTAATATATATAATTATATACTTGCAAGCTACAGACGATAAATGTATCATCAGTCACCCATGTGACGGGAAGACAGCGGAGATTGCACCGAGATTTGTGACCGAGATTTGAATAATATGGTAAATGCGAAACTGACTGCATGTTTCCGACAATGACATCCAAGCGATCTTTGAACTAAAATCCATAAGTACTATATATACTCTGTCCCAAGATACCCTTGTTTCATTTTTTGCTTGATTACTCGATATATAAATACATCAAGGTTCAAACAATGTTCATTTAAACGTATGTAAAATTTCAAAAATTTCTTTTTTTGAATATTCGGCTCAAAGTAAAAGAGTCTACGGGCTTTTTACATTGCAATATACCCGGATGATATAACGTTGAACAACTGTGCGAGGAATGCCGAGTGACTTCCGAACGGAGAAAAGATGTCAACATTTCCAATTATAAATCTCCGTAAGAAATCTGTTTTCGTTCTTGTGATTTTTCGAATGAAAAATGATAATGTACCAAAGGAGATTTCTTGGATATTTTCCCTTTCATTGATTTCAATTGTACTTCTTTCATAGATATGTGTATTTGTATTAATAAAATCGTCCAAATGTGACAGAAAAAGTATCTTGGGACAGACAATAATTTACACATACATGTAGTTACTTCTATATAAAATGTCTGCTTCTCGTAACAAAAAGGTGTGCTAGCAGCGATGCCAAATTGCGAGACGTTCGTTGTCTGCTTGTTCCTTGTTTGTGCAGTGACGAGACAGTGAGTGAATATATATACAACAACAAAAAGCCTACTAAACAATATCACCGCGGATCACTCATCGACAGATTTAACTTTTAGGTCATACACCTAACGTTGAACTCAAGACATGTCTGTGTCTTCATCATGATCATATTCTAAGTAAGAAATTTAATTTTACAAACTATAAAAATTTTTTTTAAAGAATTTTAATTTTTAAATAAATTACAAAAACACAAAGAAGATACAAGTAGCAAGAAATTATCTAAAACATATGCTTGACTAAGCTTCAAACTTGCTTAGTGTATGTTACCTCTTAAGACATACTTAGGTGGTACATGTACTTAAGCAGGTCTTATATTGTAATGATAAAGTCTAGTTTGAACATGTTATATTGACTATATAAATCAATAGGATTGGAAAAAAAGAAGTTCTTATATGAAATCCTACTAAATCAATGGGATTTCTAAGTAATGACGTCATGATGATCAGAACCAGGCATTCTGAGCGATCTGGGAAGATAAAAAAAAAAATCGAAAGAAAAAAATATGTAATAAAGATAGCAATTTAATTTTTGAAAGATTTCGAATGTAATCAATACTCCTTCGTGCATAGAATAAAAATTAATCGGGCGTACATAATATTGAATTCATAAAGTTTGAATAAAAAACAATTGCCTTTGCCAACTTGCAAGACAAACCATAGAAGGGATTTTCTTTCCAGTCTCCTGGAATTAGATATCGCTATATTCATCTCATTTTGTGACGCAGCCACACGCACAGGTAGTTTTTGGGGTGTCTTTTCCGCTAATTAGTCTAGACGTGAACTGGCGGGGGAGGCATGACGTCAAGGCACATATTATACACCTGAACCATAAAGAAAGGGCTCGTTCTATTTCAATCACAAACCCCGTACAAACATCTTCTACTCGTGCATTGTGCGCGCGGAGGCTTGATCTCGTTCCAACATCATTTTCACCTTACGTAACTACCATCATTTATTTATTTTTTTGTTTGTTTTATTTTTTTTTTCTATTTCAACGCTGACATAGATCTATGTAATGGTAAGTATGGAGTGTATAATGATGAAAAAGTTACCTAGTTCAAAATGGTGGGCAGATGACAATAAATAACCTGATTTGGGCCTTCATTAACAGGATTGAGCTTGTTAGTTATTTACAGTTTGCCGTCATCATCATCATCATCATCACCCATTTATGCAGATCGGGAGCGTGGATGTGTTCTTCCCATTTAATGCCATTGCACCTGGAAACACCTTTGGCTTGAAAAAAAGACCAGACAAAACTTATCGAAAATCCATAGAAAATGAATTAACTGATAGATAAGTATAAAAATAAATAGATCATCGCCATTGCCATCACCATTACCGCCACCACCACCACCACCATCATCATCATCATCAAAGACCAATCGATCAATCGAGTTTCTAAATACAGTATCTAGTGATTAAGTTCAGAGGGTTACTTGTATGTCTACATTAAGGTATCAAGTATTTTTATTGTGTCGAATATTATTGGTATCCATGTACATGTATGTAAAAGTCAGAATTCATCTGTACAGCCGTTAGTCTGGGCCCAAGTAATTTTTCGGGAGGGGTTGGTTTTCCAACCTTAAAATGGTCTTTTTATAAGGTCTAGGATTTAAAGAACACGTCTGAGCCCCCCCCCCCCCCCGGCGCTCTCTCTCTCTCTCTCTCTCTCTCTCTCTCTCTCTCTCTCTCTCTCTCTCTCTCTCTCTCTCTCTTTAACGAAGCAAGCTTTAATAAACATCTCGAATGAAATTTGATAGAGCGCGAACTTTGAAAAGATGTATGTAAATAAAGAGTTTACCTAGCCAGAATATAAAACTGTTATTACATGATGTTCTCTCGGTTACATTGAAATCGCAAAATGTCAAAAACTACCTTAAAACTATCACTTTTCCAGGAACATCGTTTTGCTTTTTTTTAAGGGCAAACCATGCTGATTTCCAAACATATCAAAACTACTGACTTCATCAATTTATTTTTTTCCCTCTTCTTTCCAATAGTTATAGATTTTAGTAATAGATACATGTACATCCAACATTACTTTGCCCCTCTGTTCCCCCTTTGAAATTCGCAAATGGCACTACATTACATGTACATGTATATAAGTATGCGTTTAAATTCAAATTCATGGGCGATTTAAACATTTTCACACATACTTAGCTGAACGTATGTACAACTTAAAGACAAAAAAAAATTAATTCTCCTTTTAAGTAAAGTTCATCCGAAAAATCAACCTTACATAATAAATAATGGAGTTGAATTAGTTAGTTTGAAACGACACCCACTTAACGATACCAAGTTTTTATTTTCCCTAGCTTAGTACTAGAAACTCAAATGAAATGATAGCCATTGTGTGTGTGTGTGTGTGTGTGTGTGTGTGTGTGTGTGTGTGAGAGAGAGAGAGAGAGAGAGAGAGAGAGAGAGAGAGATTGCTGTACCATATTTCATGGTAGACTTTGTGCGTGTTAATGTCGTGTGAATCGTTAGTACTTTAATTGACCAAATTAATTCACTTACAGCTATGGGTTAACATTCTTTATTCTAGATTTACTGATTTGAAGCATATTTTATGTTACTAAATTTGATAATAATTTACGTTTACTGAATTTTGTTCATCACATGTATAATCAATTATATAATAGTAAGTATGTCCTTATATCAAAATATTAAAGATTTACTTTACAAATATAAAAGCATGGTTTTTAGTCACGTATGATATAGCTATTAAAACAAGTATGTACTAAAGATCAGGACGAAATTAAAGTCTAAATTCCAAAAGTCTGCTCCACTAGTGCTAAATTTAGTTTTTTAAAAGAATATAAATTGTTGAACTTTATAATTTTGCAATCTGGACGTTATAGCATTCGATGTTCGTACCAATTACTCCCTTTAGGTTTCGATATTTATTGCATCAAATGTTTTTAATCCTTAGATATTCATGTACATGTGTATGTAGCTATAAGATAATTATGTAATGTCTTTTGCCTGTTTTATCGGTCTTGATGAATGTGTAATGCGCACATTAAAACTAGTAGGCCATTCTTTTCTTAAATTCTACACATTCAGGTCTAAGGTTGCTTGTGACATGTTGTAAATTTTGTATGAACACCCTTCCGGTAAATTCAAATTTTACAATGTGACACTGGTATTTTTTTTTTTACAATTTAATCCCAAATAATCGCACACACACAAATTAGTCATCATATGAATGAATAAGATGAGTTTCTATTTTACAGTATACACAAATTCCTAGCTTTATACTGTAAAGAAAGTTTGGATTTTTTTTCATATTGGTGAGTGTTTTTTTTTTCAATGTATATTACATATTTATGTTTCATATGTATAAAATAATTCTTAAGGAGGCCGGGTGGTCACTAAATTTAACATCAGATTTAAATTTGTCTTAAAATTTGACGTATGATAATTTTGGCCACAAACTACCATATAGTAAAGGAAAAATTCAAATATCTTAAATTTGGGAATTTTCCTATTTTTTAATTTTATACAGAGCACTTCGATTTAAAGAGATTAAAATACTCTTAAAAATGGCTGCGACCTTAATTTCTTAATTGTTTCATTTGATGGATTAGAGACAACTTTGTTGTGTCGACGAAATTTTTTCAAGAAAATCATTTTTCAATGTCATTAACAGAAATGTGATCCAGGAGAGACCGTTTTTACACAAATATTGATTTTATTTTTGAAATACTCGTGTGTAAATTGTCTATAAAACTCATGTTGAAACAAACATCATTACATGACTCAAATGTTATCCCACCTTTGATCACAGAAAGGTGCACGTGCTAAAAGACAGTTATTCCATCTCTCATTTCTAAAGAATTTCTTATTGCAGTGACAAGTTCAATTAATGAATTGCAATACATGTAACACATTGGATAGATATTCTTTTTTGAGATTTTGAATATCTTCATCTATAACAAAACGTGTGTGTTATATACCTCTCTAAAATGTAAAAACAAAAATTTAACAAAATATTGTCCTAAAAAGGGGAACTTTCAAAAAATGCCACGGTTGACAAATTTTATTTAAAAAATTTTCCCAGGAAAATGCCTAGATTGGCTTTTTCGCATGTTTATTTGTTGAATTTTTAATTAATTGATCGATTAGCTTTCACATACAGATGATATGCCTTAAATAATTAAGTCCCTCTATATATTGTGAACTGTATAGACAGAGTATATTATTTCACGATAATACACGCCAAAAATAAAAAAAAAAATTCTGGATAACACCCCCTCATACGATCAGTTACTTTGTGGGAGCCCGATTTTTACAATTTAAAAAAAAACAAACCTCAATTTACCAATATTCCGAAAATATTGTTTTAAAGTACACTTTTCTGCAACCCGTTGAGAATGGTTTCAATTTTCAGCACAAGGGCCGAGGGACTCATTTGCATTTTTATAAGAGCTAATTTTTAATTATTTATGCAGCAATTAATAGAACTACTTTTTTTGCTGGTCATTGTCAGTGCTTCAGATTCAGATCAAATGTGACTAATTCCTATAGTCTGAGTCACAGTTTTCTAACATCAGAGAACCAATCACGATGAAACAGAACTGAAACATTTGAATGCATAAATTATGTCGCCCCCTCCCCTAGCTCTTTTTTCTTCTTCTCAGTTTGAATCAATTCGACAAATTCAGAAAAAGCCTGAGTTTTATTTTTATATCATGCAATGTAAATTATTCTTATTTTGAGGAATCCAGTGTATGCTCTCTCTCTCTCTCTCTCTCTCTCTCTCTCTCTCTCTCTCTCTCTCTCTCTCTCTCTCTCTCTCTCTCTCTCTCTCTCTCTCTCTCTCTCTCTCTCTCTCTCTCTCTCTCTCGTTATCATTTCATTTGATGCTAATTGATGTAAAAAAAAAAACCGTCAAAAGGCAAAAAATCAGGCGATCGAATTGGCGATTAATTCTATGCAAGTTTTTGTCAGCATGAATCATAACTTTATTGATTTAATCAATAAAAAACAGCCATCAATTTGTTCACGTTCCTTTGCTTTAATTGGTTTTTTGTATTAATGTTTATCGGTAGTCCGTTCTAAGAAGGAAAACGTTCATTTTGCTAGCTGATTTTGTTGTTTGTTTGAATATACAAAAAGAAACCACCCCATATTCTGACGATTCTGAAGCGAGCTGTATGTGAAGAAAATTGGTCGTTAATACATTTATATCGAAAACAATGACTAGGGATATCAAAATGCTTTTTTTTTTTGGACAACAGTGCTGAATCATTGGGGAAAACTCGATTTTCCGATACTCTTTTCATGCAAATGCATCGAAAAGGAAAGAGCTAAACACAATTTTTGCTTTTAACACAATAACATTCTAACTAACGATATGATTAAGAAATTAAGAGACAAGAAAGTCAACCAACTACTTGTATTTCGACATGAATAAAGAGTGAAACGATATACAGTTTTCTTCCGGAAAAGCTCATTTTCAGCAAATAGCAAACTGATCATAAACTTGACAGTGGACACATTTGTAAATTAGTGAACATTGCAAGGAATGACTAAGGAGAATTCTTTCTCTCTCAGTACAAAACCCAACAATAAAGATATTATAAAGAACGAGAAAATTTAATTTTTCAGTGTATATTTTTGATGAGACGGTAAACATTCAATTATTTCTTTAATTTTATAATACGTTCAAAAATGCATTTGGGGATATAGAACTTCAAATAAAAGCATTGACTTCAATTTAAATGTTAAGATAAATGAAATTTTTGCTCAATATTTGGACGTCTTCATGACTTTATATAATCGAATATAACTTGAATTAAAATAGTCTTAGGGTCTGGTATTTTGGACAATATACAAATGAAGAAGAATTGAAGCACAAAATCAAAGAAAATGAAAAATATTCGCCCACGTTGGGACTCGAACCCAAGACCCTCAGATTAAAAGTCTGATGCTCTACCGACTGAGCTACGCGGGCTGTTGAGTAATACAATTAGTATTTAAAAGTGCTAATATTTTTTAATTTTTTTTTTTACAATATGTTCACAAGTCCTTTTGAATAAGTCGTCGTTTGTTTACGATCTATTTTTCTATACATTAGGCCAGATTTAATATTAATTATGTCACAGACCGGTATTATATCTGTCGTAGCCAATATTATAATTAAATTATAGGGAATATACACTATTAATAATACATGTAAATGTATGTAATGTAAAAATGTAAAAGAAAAAAATTATAATTTTGCAGTAAACATTTTTCATATTGCGTAATGCTGTGATAATGCTATTTTGCAGGCAGTTTTTTTTTCTAGATTCATTTTCGGTCGGTTGAAAGGGAATATTTTTTAACGCGACAAACTCAGAGCAGGTACATGTATGTACAAAGGGGGATTACTCAAATACCATATGTAACACGAATACCTAATAAAAATTTACTTTTTTCAAGCTCTGTTAAAACTTTGACAATCCCTTTTCAGTGATGCATACATTATTTAGCAAAGAATACTGCTATGTAGTTATTTATGATCAATAATTCACATTTTATATATAAAAGTTTAATTCTGTCTTCAAAAGAGTCCTCAATGTGTTGTTGTTTTTGTTGTTGTCACTGCAGTTAATCAATAAAAACTTTATTAATAAAAAGAGACAGTATATTGGTCTAAAAATATTCTACACTTATAAAAGTTTGAATTGCTTTAATTTATTTGATTTATACATATATACTCAGATAAATATTACGCATGTGAGATTATCTTGCTAAAGAATTATCCCATACAAGAAAAAACGCATCTTCAAAAATCATGAATGCAATGTCACGGTAAAAAAAACCCGGAAGTTATTTGTAAGTTTACATCCTGGATGCAACACATCCTGTTAAAGAACTTAAGAGGGATGGGTGGTCGTGGAATAACACATCATCACAAAATGGTGGAAACGACATTTCGTTTTATTAAAAGGATTTTATCGAAGTTACAAACTGAATTGAACATTGTAAATATTCATATTTTTTTTTATCGCCAAACTGCAAATTTTCGCTTAATGGACATGTATGTACAGTTTAATTACCATTATATCTTTCATAATCAAATAATTTACTGTTAACTTGAGTGACTTTTTTCCAGGTGTGTTATTCTACATGTACATGTACCTTAAGGATATAATAACATTTACATTCTTTAGACGAAGACCACCGTTTTCAGATATAGGATTTTTTTTTTAACTTTTAAAGCTTTAAAAAAAAACACTTGAAAATTTTCTTGATTAAGTTTTATGCCAAAAAATATCATACGATAAAGTTTAAGGATAGTAATTTGTTGATCACCCAGCCCCTTTAGAACTATCAATTGTCTTGATCTATTTTTCTAAACTAATAAACTGATTACAATTATATTTAATAGTTCTGAATAAAATGTGCGCTGATTTTGGAATTGCTTCTGTTATGAGTAAATATCTGAGACCAAGCTTTTTTTTTTTCATGCATTGTGGCAACGCACTTTGAAAAAATTACGCACTTTGAAATTTTTTTCATAGTGCGTTAGATTTTGGACCAAGTTAACCCATTTTGAAAAAAATTTTCAAAGTGTGTTATGAAGGTACATCAACATTTTTTAGTATCGACACTCTTAACGCACTTTGGAGAAATATTCTTATATCACAAATTCTGGAACTGAATTTCCATGAATTGTCGACATAAATTTTATCTTAAAGCTGCAGCCAATAATTCTCATAATCCATTCATTAGTGTGAACCCCCCCCCCCCCAAAAAAAAAATCTTCTGGGTAAAAAGGGATTCTAAGTCTCATAGTGAGAAATATATTTTGTCCAGAAAACTGCACCCCATCAACTCATCAATTCATCAAATTTTGATTGAATGTTAGATATTGTAAACCAATTATCCCTAAGGGAAAACGTTTATGCTATGAATGCTTGTAAATTATTAGTCGAAAATGAAAAACTGCCCTGTGTATGACAATCTTCGATTTCAGTATTGTGATATTTTTAATGATAAATTATACTGTGGTAGTGATATCATACAGAAATTGTTAATCCAGGTGATTATAAAACTACAAAACGTCTATGTGTCTACTTAGATAAATGCTTTTCCAAAGAAAACAATTCCAGGGACTATAAAAAATCGTAAAAAAAAAAAAAAAATGCCTTGCAGGCTATATAGCCTTTATGTTATAATTATTAAATTAATATTCATTTGTCTGTCATTTGATTTCATTTTGACTGTATGTCAACATGCATATGGTGATGTCAATAAACTGAATTGAACTGAAAAAATGTTGAAAATATGATACTATGTCTAATTTTGTTGTTGCTAGGTTTTCTTTTAGATAAAAGCAAATGATCAATTTTTTTATTTATTAAATTGTTATTATAAAATTGCAAGACATAAGTAGTAAAAGGATTTGGAGAATCCGGGTATCGATCCCGGTACCTCTCACATGCTAAGCGAGCGCTCTACCACTTGAGCTAATTCCCCGTGGCATTTTTAAGCTACAATGTAGTCACTGAAGATAAATATCATATCCGTGAATAAAAAAAAACCTCATTTAACTAATTTTAATTATGACACATACACTAACCTGCGATGCATATTTTCCTAAATTGTAAAATTTCGATTGACACGGCATTTATTATACTATATTTACATCTATCAAGCATTATTCCCTCTATATCTTACGGAAACTTATAGTAGTAGTTAATCTGTTACATTAAAAGTTTAAAATTTGTCAATTTAAACTATAACAGTTTATAGAAACAGCCAGACTGAAATCTACACGCCCAGTTTATCGATTGGTCGAAATCTACAGCAGCTGAAACTGAGAAGAAATTGACAGGTCTGAAATTGACACGCCCTGTTTGTCGATTGGTCTAGACCTTCAGCGACCTACGGAATATCACGGACTGCACGAAATAATCATGATGATGTTAGCCTCAAAGTCTCACAGGAGACGATTTGGCTGTTTCTTTTAGCTAACGTACTTATATGTACATTAACAGTAATTTGGTGAATTTGAATTACTTTCCATAATCAATTTATTAATAAGTTAAGAGAAAGATGTTTATATAAACAATAAAATGCTTTCTTTGATGATTCATGCGGGTTATGAAGGTAGCTATCATTGCAGAAAATTTTTTACATAACCCGCTAACGCGGATTATGTATTTTTTCTGCAATGTCGCTACCTTCATATCCCGAATGAATCACCAAACAAGAAAAAATTATTGTTTAAATAATTCATTAGATTTAGACAAATAATTTACCTAGTATAATCTGTAAGATCAAATGTCGTTAGTAACAGTTAATTTCATAAATTTTCGAGAGAAAAAATTATAACCCCAGTAAGGAAATGAAATTGGATTTTATTTTTATTTATTTTTTTTAGGGGGGGGGGGGTTAACCTCCAATAACTCTCTCACCAACGTTTTGAAATCTTTCAACAGCTAAAAGAGATGTTATATATTTTTCTTATTAAATGTATATTATGAAAATTATACGAAAGTATGAAAAATGTAAGTGTCTGTAGATATATATTATACATGTAACAGCCAGAAAAAATAACCTTTTACTGCATGGATAACACATTTTAGATTACACATTTTACCATTTAATCAGAATTTAGATAAAATTTTAATTTTAAAAATGATGTTTAAAGTATTTGAAAAAAAAAGTAATTTAAAAAGCTGGTAAAATTAATACAATTGATATAGAATTATGTCAAAACTAGAACTCGATAGAACGCGATAAGACGAACCAAAATGCCGAATGAACAAAGGTATTCGCTGGTTTAATCAAATATTCCTGATAAATAGCAGGGGAATTAGCTCAAGTGGTAGAGCGCTCGCTTAGCATGTGAGAGGTACCGGGATCGATACCCGGATTCTCCAAATTTTTACTTTAGGGGGGGGGGGGGGGGAATATGGTTTACATTAATAAATGAATTTGGTTCCCTCATATTTTACACTTGATCGAAAATTTTACATTTATACACATTAATCAGCGATTAAACACTTGGTAATAAAATACCTGTACTTTTAATTGGCAAATTAAATTTCATACCACAGAATAACTTTTTGCCTTTTGGAGAAGAATTCATTGTCAAACTTATATTGTAGTTATTTAATTGTTATTTTATTGTTTAAATTGATTATTTCGTAATATGTGCTATTTTTGATTAAAAAAAAAAAGCTCCCTGATTTTAGGAATACCTCAGTCCCTCTTATGTAGTTATTAACAGGGGAAAAAAGTATGATCATGAGATGTTGCACCTATCTCAAAAATCTAAATCCAGTTAATTAATTAAAAATACTTCACTAATTATATATGGTTGCCAGTTTTAAGTCCTTTGCCATAAATAAGGAAAATAAAGAGCCCGCCGCAGGTGTAGATAAAGTGTCGTGTCAAAAAGTCAATAGAGATCATGCATGTTGCGCCTCCAGTTTTAAACAAAGGTAATTAATTGATAAAACACAGAATAAAGATAGTTTACTGCATTTCTTATGTGGTTGCTAATTTCCGTCTTATGGCCCCGGTGTCAAAATATTTTTCAAGCATTCATCTTAATTTTTTAGTTTCTGTCTAAATATTGGTAGAGAACTCTTCACTGACATGGATATGGAGGGTAATCGTGTTCAAAAATCCAGACATGTTAACTTGTAAATCCGAATATGCAATCGTGTTGATGTGTGAGCCTGAGCATGAATATGTGTAATTCTGATCGTGTAACCTATAAAACTCGGGTATAAACACGTGTAAGATTTGACTCAGTTCCTTCGCATGATGCACATTTTGCAACTTTATTGTTTACATTAGTTAATTAAACCTTCAACTTTGCACACTTTCAATCCGTAGTTTCTGCGTTTGTAACTTCAGGCTCGGCAATAACACATCTGACATGATACAAATTGACAAATGTAAAGTCTACAAGTTTGTCGAATTTTGACATGACCTTATATGGCAACTGCATTGCTGCGGGAAAATGCATGCCGTAACCGCCGGACCGGAATGAAGAAAAATAATTAAACATAATATTCAGCTAAACTGTTGTAATAAGCTTTTAATGAACTACACCTTTTCAATCGAAAACACGGGTATTATTGTTAGAAAAGAAAAAAAATTGAAGGTATGATTGAAACTGGACCAAACAGGAAGAGGTTCATGTAGAAAAAAAAATCGTTGCCGATGTGACGAATGCGCTAATTTCCGTAATATAATTCTCATGGTATTATAAAAGGAAATGCCTAATATCTTATATCTCAAAAAAAAATTGACATGTAATTTAAACTGGAATATAAGTAAATGCGTACTTTTTTCTAGAAATGAGACGGATCAAGAAATTTCCTAAGGGGGTAAATATATTTTGACCGACATGGGGTTCGAAGACCGCCGTGAGGTCCCATGTAACTCCATTGGTTCTGAATTCTAAGAATTTTGAGAGTGAATTTTTAACCGGGTTTCCGATTATTGAAATAGTAAAAAAATGCAGACGGGCGAGTGGCTGTCAAAAAGGTACCCTTATTGTACCGATAACTCCTCGAACAGTTTTCAAGGTAGGAAGTTCTTCTTTTGCAGATCATTTAAACATATATATCAGAAGTATGCAAATTGCTAGGATTTTGATTTCTGATAATTTATAAAAATATCAGCCGATGAACTTAGTCATTTTTGGGCAAAAACATTGCATATAGAGTACCCCATTTTTACTCTTGTTATTTTTCTGAATTAGTTAGAATAAACGACCTGCAAGGATTTGGTAATTTTTCGCGGAAAAATTTATGTTTATACTTTTTGTTGTTGTGTAAGTGAAAGATAAATAATAACACAATCTTCAATAATAATAAAAAAAAAACGCGCATATTTTTTGTGCGCCGTAAATTGAAGTTTTACTATGGGAGGCACTGTAGCTCAAATATCGTCCATCTGTATTTTTAGACAGGGAGCTACAGACCTGCAGCTAGTTCACAAGTGGCTGTAAAGCTGTATTATACTAGCTCTCCAGAAATATTTTATCAGCCAACTTCACAAAGTGAGTCTGTATTGAACCGACATTCAGGACGTCATACTCAATCCCGTAATAATTGCTTAAAATAATTTTTAAAAAATGTCAATTTTTACCTACATGATAGGCTTTTTTTCCTATATATTGCCGCAATGCAAAGAAACATTTCTTAAAATAATTTATACACATTTTAATTTCACGATAGTTAACCTTATCTTTGGAATTTTTATTCATTTTTTTTTTAAAGAGGGCGTCGCTTCTTATGTCTCATATTACTGGGTAATCACAATCTCAAAACCAATGTCTTTATAAATAGCTTGTTTTTCTTATCGATAACTTTGCAACTCAGCTGACGGACCCCGTGTAATTTTTCGCGTGGGGAGGGGGGGTCTTGTCACAACTTTGTGGTAGCAATAAGGATGCATTTGGAGATATTTTCTTAATTCAGCCGAGGCCTATACTTTAACAATTTGTTGCATGTACTCCAATAACAGTGGCTTCGGAAGCAAATTGAAAGGGGGGGGGGGGGCTAAACTAATCATGAAAAATATTGACAAGAATTCCCATAATCATGAAAATTCTAATCCGTGGGGGAGGGTATACCAATAACTCCAATCTTACCTGCCCAATTCCCCCCCCCCCCCAATCATGAAATTCCTAATCCGTGGTGGTGGTGGTGGTGGTGGTGGGGGGGGGGGGTGCTAGTATACCTACTATGACTCTAATTTTCAACATCACTATTAATATTTCATTCTCTTTAAGGTCTTTTAAGGAACAATTTTGTTTGTTGCGAGGAAAAAGTGGGGGGGGGGGTTGGGTTGAATCCTCCCTGTTGCTATGTTCCTAATGGTTAGGTCTAACTTGGCAAAAAAGTGGGTGGGGGGGGGGCTAAGTCCTCCCCCTAGCCCCCCCCCCCCCCCCCCCCCCCCCGACCCTCCCGGTTCAGACGCCTATGGATAAAAATGCGTATATATCTTTATTCACGTGTATTCAAACAAAGTCATTAAATGTAATTTTTTTCAGTTCTAAGAGGATATCTGAAGCCGATCGAATTCTTTACTCGCATCTTTTATACATTCTCTTGATAAAATGTACACCAATCTTATAATTTAATTTTCCGAAAAATAATACTCCATGAAATGTTGTTATCCAGAGATAATATGATTATAGGCTTACCTAATTTTTTTTTTATTTATTCCGTCCCTATTCCGGCGATTACGGCATGCCTTTACCTGCAGCTAGCCTTTTTCTATCAGTGACATCACTGTTTCCATATAAGGTCATGTCAAAATTCGACAAACTTGTAGACTTTACATTTGTCAATTTGTATCATGTCAGATGTGCTATTGCCGAGCCTGAAGTTACAAACGCAGAAACTACGGATTGAAAGTGTGCAAAGTTGAAGGTTTAATTAACTAATGTAAACAATAAAGTTGCAAAATGTGCATCATGCGAAGGAACTGAGTCAAATCTTACACGTGTTTATGCCCGAGTTTTATAGGTTACACGATCAGAATTACACATATTCATGCTCAGGCTCACACATCAACACGATTGCATATTCGGATTTACAAGTTTACATGTCTGGATTTTTGAACACGATTACCCTCCATACATGGACACATGGGGAATTAGCTCAAGTGGTAGAGCGCTCGCTTAGCATGTGAGAGGTACCGGGATCGATACCCGGATTCTCCACTATATCTTTTAACATAATAAAAATCAAACTTAAATAAACTAAGAAACAGACATGTATAAATCAACGAATGAAAACTTGACAATGAAATTCCAATATTTACATATCCAATTTTTATACCTGGTGATCCATGCAGGACATATATATATATATATATATATATATATATATATATATATTTCTGCAAAGGTCGCCAACTTCATAGCCGCATGAATCGTCAAAGATAGCGTTCTATTGTTTATATATACAACTTTCTTGTAACCTATTAAGTTGTTGAATTAATCATAAAGAGCACGTATTAAAGTAAATAAATTATTCTTAATGTTCATCAGTAAGTTTGATAAAAGAAACAGCCAAGTCTTGTTCATATATGGGAATTTAAATCTAAGGTCATCTTGATTATTTCATGCAGTTCGTGATTTAAGGTTTCGACCGATTGATACACTATAGACGTCCCAGGATAATTATGAAGCACATTTGAAGGATTTTTAATAAAAGTACACATACCTGTGAAAGAAGTGCAATTGAAATAATTGAAAGGGATAATTTCCAAGATAATTTCATTGACACATTATCATCTTTCACACGGAAAATTCACAGGAACGAAAACAGATTGCTTGTGGAAATTTATACCATGTAATGGGAAATATTTACATCTTATCTCCACTCGGAATACACTCGGAATACATCGCGCAATTTTCAACGTTATCATCCGGGCTTGCTGCAATACAAAATCCCCGTAGAAATAACATTTTTAGCATTGTATTGAAATCTGATAAGCTAACAGAGGCGTTTCCACTGAGAAATCTTGGAAAGAAGATGGGTGGATAAGGCGTGTAAAATGCCCATACGGGGTCTGACAGGCTACTGAAAAATTAAAGTATCATTAAGTCTGATGGTTTTTTTTTTAAATCATTTAAAACAATATATATTTAACGAATCATTGATATTTAACCTAAAGGTATGTTCAATACTTGAAATAGGTTAACTCAAACAGGTGTATACGTATCAAAACCTGTAAATACTGTCATTTTTTAGAACTTCAAGGCATTTTCTTTTATAGAGTGGGTCTGTGCTCCATATTTTTCTCATAGTCTAATTAAGGTCTATTGGAAAACAAACCGATTTCAATCGACAAAAACGTGGAGAGATGACCCACTATACTTAAAAATATCATTTTGTATCCCAAAAATTGAACGTTTTGAAAAAATAATACAAGTCCGGTACAAAAACCATTGTTAACCTCCGCTTCGCGTCGGTTGACAATGGTTTCCTCGGGGTGTCAATTTCAACTGTTACCCTCCCAAACAGGCACTATTTATATAATATCAAGCAAGTAAGCAAAATGTGAATCGAGGATATCTTGGGACAGAGTATAGTTCAGTTAGAAACGGATCGTGTTGATTTCAGCCCAGTCGGTTACTATAAAGCTGTGATTAATAAAAGGTTTGCTTGATACATAAAGAAGAAAATACTCAATGAATGTAAATATATTAAATTAAAACCTATTATCCAAGTTGAACGATAATGAATTAAAATTGCCCTTTACTCTCTCTCTCTCTCTCTCTCTCTCTCTCTCTCTCTCTCTCTCTCTCTCTCTCTCTCTCTCTCTCCTCTCTCTCTCTCTCTCTCTCTCTCTCTCTCTCTCTCTCGTGATCATCAATATAAAAATCTGAAAAATTAAAATGCATATAGAATGAATACAGTTTTCGGAAGTTTTCAAAAAAGGTATTGACTGTAAATATTAGCAAGATCAGTTAATATTAATTGTATTGAATAAAATAGAAAATATCATAAATGACCCAACATGCATCTTGTGCGTTCATGTATGTAATTTGTGATTTAAATAAAATATGCATATTGCTTGAACTTTAAAAAATTGTGATTTGTCATGTGTCTTGTTTTATCTACATGTACCAACGCACGTATACAACCCCACATTTGGGGGTTGGGACTCCGGAGCGACATTTGAGGGGACATTCAATTTCTTTTGCAAAAGACATACGTCTTATAGCACTTATAATGGTGAACAATGCAAAAATATAGGCATAAATTGACGGTCAGTCCTTACAAATCTTGTCTCTTGCATACAAACTCATATGTTTACAGAATAATTTGTATTTGGAGAATGACATACAGGTTACTGAAAAATACACACAGAAATAACACATATATACATGTATTATATGAATATTGATACATGTAAAAATAAATTCAAATCAGCAAATGGGACAATGTAGTTCAAATCATTCTGAGGGTGGGCATGTACAAAGCGTTATTATATAAATTAATTACATGTATAGCGAAACTAGTGATATTCACAATGATATTACCGCTTACTAGTAAATAAATGCTAATCGTTTCCTACCTAATAAAACAACATATTACGACATGTAAAATTGGTAGAATAGTTAATGGTCGAATTAGATCTGTATATCAACTTTGAATGTGATTTTTTCACTGTTCCAATTAACGGAGGCGCAATTTCGTTAGATTTTTAACTTTCTCTGTTATCATAAGATTATGGGTAAGATAACCCCCCCCCCCCCCCATTCACTGGGATCGCGCACTCGACTATATGTAGAACATAGCGGAATCAGCCGAGAATTGTCGATGTTTTGTATTGAGCGTAGCGAAGTTCGCCGAGGATTGTCGATCGCCTAACAAGACAAATCCAATCGCAACTTCTCGGGCTTTTTCTGCAGGCTCGGAAAAACACGTGCCTGCCGGAAAGGCCCGAGAAGTTGCGATTGTAACAAGACCTGGGTGGTGCGTCAGCCGGTCACGGACCAGACAAAAACGAAAGTTGATTTTGTTTGCGGTCATATTTTCTTCGAGAGGGTTTTTTCTTTCATAATGCGAGTGATCTGCATTGTGTGAGGTAAATATTTTTTTGTCTAGACTGTCATTAGTGTACATGTTTATATTCAAACTTATAGTTTTGATAAGAGAAAATTATATGAAAATCTGAAACGTTACGCAGGCATTATGCCAAGATTGGAACATCTTATGTTAAATTCAAAAAATGTTTATACATACACGAATCTTTTTTTTTCTTTTTTACAATTGTAAAATGTTGATAAAGCGCTTTAAAAAATAAGCAGCTTTTTTTAGTTTCATTTTGCAACATGACATGACGTGTATGCACCTCACGTTCCGATTGCGCTTGTATAAGTTGTAACCTTTGTCCCACTGACACCGAGCTATATTGTTAAAGATATATATGGTATAATTGGCTTTAAATTCTGTGTATTTACCTCTTAGAGCTGATCCTGTCAATAGAATAAAGTTTATTTGTGAATCATGGACCCATGGAGGACATATCATTAGTTTTAAAAACATAATTGGTAAACGGTGTCGTGAAGAAATCGGTGAAGGCATTGAATTGGATTTATCTCCCTTACACCTGTAACATGTGTGATTGAAATAATTCTTTTTTAAAAATATTTTAACCTGACACCTAAGCTTACTGACATTCATTATAAAATAGAAAAAATCGGGACCAATTTTTTAGCTCTAAAATATCTTGTTTGCAGAAAAACATTTTTAAAACATGGTCAGCATCAACCATGTCATATAATATGACATATTGTAAATAAATAATAAGCTTTAATCGGTATCTTATTTGGGAATTTATTTTTTTTTTAAAGATTTTTTATTGATCAGTTAAATATTGATGAGTTGGGCCACATTTACACCTATTATTGGCATCGAGTCGATCTTTAAAAAAATGTCAAGGGACTGTTCTGTAGAGGCCCCTGCACGTAGGATCGATGGAAGGGGGGGGTGTCGTATATTACAAATATACATAATTTTATATCCATATAATTATCATTATGATGTATATTATAATATTACTGTCAGTATTGTACAACACAAAAACTTATATATATATATATTGTATGTCAGAAAGGATTTATATAGTGTCCTTTACAAAATTTAGATTCTTGAAAATAAAAAAATTTGTGTACATGACAACTAGCTGTCATGTACAAATTTTGATTCTCAGTAATCTAAATTTTGTACATGATAATAGGCAATGCCTGTTACCCAATCCGTTTATGTGATGCACAATAAAAAATGTTTAAATTTAATCCGTGTGTGTGTGTGTAGGGGGGGGGGGGGGGGGGTCTACTCCCACTTTTTCTACCAGCAAACAATTCTATTAAAATGAATTATGTAGGAGTCACACACCCCTTTTTTTAGGAAGCATAATAAGCATTATCGGTGGGATAATAATATACATGTAATTGAAGTGAAATAAACGCAATTAACATTAAACTTGAAGATTGAGGTACCCCCCCCCCCCTCCGATTATGAATTTGAAGATTTGGGAATTAGTTAAGCTTGTTAAGATTAATCGAATGAGTCTGCGCCCTCCCCCCGTAAATGTAAAGCATACCTTTTTCATCTAATGTAGATTAGCGACTTTAAAATCACATTATTGGACAGCGGGTAAATTTTAGAATAGGGAAAGTATAAATGGTAACTTGACATGTTAATGATCGTCAGTCAATATCTGACACATACATCAAGGGGGTCAATACCCTACTCATGGTCAGGGATCCTACGATGTAGGCAAGGCGGTGCTAATCATTTTTGCGATAAGTATATTGAAAAAAAAAACAATGGGAAGAAACATTTATGCTATAGGTTTTCTCTTATAAAGTTTTTTTTTTCTCATAATATTTTGGTTCTACATTGTTAATAGGCTATAACCGGCGTGATAGAAAAGTGGAAACTAACGAGTAAAATTTGTTCAAACTGAATATAACAGTTTTTAGAATTCTAATGGATAGGTTTTAAAAGTGCTTTGTATAAAATCTTTACCGGCATGTATTTAATAAACATTTCAGAAAATAAATTATGAACTAAAACAATGTATCGGATATTTAATTAAATATTTCTGATTACTATTTTCACAGAGTGAGCAGATGATGGAATCAAAAAATGAAGCCCAGCATTCGGTGGAATGTGACCTGTGTCAGCAACCAGTCTCGTTTTTCTGCAGACGGTGCGGGGTCAATCTCTGTGACCCCTGTGTCACCATACATCTACGCGTGAAATCTAAGAACGGCCATGACATTGTAGATTACACCAGCAAGGATGATGACGACACATGCCACTGTGATTCCCATCCCCAAAACGATTGTTCCGCGTACTGCAAAACTTGTGATGCTCCGATATGCATCCTCTGTGTATCAATCAAACACAAATCGCACGAGATGTCCGAGTTGTCCGATAAAATTGAAGAACTTTTAAAAGTTATCGCAAAAGAAAATGATCGACTTCAGTCATCCAAAAATGAATTAGAAAAAAATCTTGAACACACGACGAATATGTTGTCCTCAATATCATCGTTTTACAAACAGCGGAAAGATGAAGTTACAGCACATGGAGAAAAGTGGCACAAACTGATCGAGGAGACCGTGAAGATACTTCACCAGGAACTGGATGACATGCAAAAGGAACACGAGGCTGTACTACAGAAACAAAAGAAAGAGTTTGAAGAAATGATTAGAAGAGTGGATGATATGAACGGGAAAACAGTAAAATTACAGAAATCAAAAAACGTAAAAGAAATGCAGACTTTTGTACCAGTGATTCAGAATCGGAAGAATTTAAATAAGGTCTCTCAGTATTCGTTTCCGACATTTTATGAATGCAAAATAGATCCAAATTATTTACAAACTTATTTCGGATACGTTGAAAAAATGCAGGTAAAAAAAACTTCGCTTTTGGAAAATGAATTCAAAGAAAGGGAGTTACCTGGTAGAACAATATTAGAGGTACCAACAGTCACTTCTGTTATAGACACTGGGTTCCCTGCTAGTGAAACGAATAATCGTCTGTATGACATGGCCGTTACCGACGATAACAAAGTGTGGATGGGAGGACAGAGCAGAGAACTGAAGTTGTTTGATCTCCAGGGACACCTTCAACACACCGTCAGCATTACTACCAGGGGCATTCACTTATGTATGTACAACAAACAAGTAGTGTACAGTGGAACTAAAGACGTGAAAATGATATCCGACACCGACAATGTGGTGACGATGTTCACTACCGGGGACTGGACGCCATACGGCGTCACAAGCGCCGCGTCCGGTGATCTACTGGTCTGTCTCCGTAAAGACGATCAGTCCAAAGTCGTCCGATACAGCAGTACCGGTACCGTGCTCCAGGAAATCCAGTACGACTCGCAGTGTCAACCTCTGTACAAAAACGCGATTTACATTACTGAGAATGTCAACGGGGACATCATTGTAACCGACAGGGAGAAAAAAGCAGTCATTGTTGTCGATAGACTGGGCATATTCCGGTACTCGTACTCGGGTGTTACATTTTCTACGGTAACCACTGATTCTATCGGTCACGTCATTGTTACAGATTATCACGGTGACAAGATTCACATGCTGGACAGAGACGGGAGGTTCCTGAGGTACATCATTCCTGAAGGAGGAATAAATGTACCACGCGGCGTGTGTATCCTTGGTGACGGTGAGATGATGGTGGGAGAGACTAAGACGGGAATCGCCAAAAGAATCAAATACTTAAAAGAATGAGGACACGTCTGTGTTATTTCTCACTCTGTTACAATAACAGTAATGAGTATTTGACATTTATGACTTTGACCTTGACTGTTTGTACAACTATACTGCATAGGTCTAGTATCCATATACAATGGAGTATAAGACTAAACTCATCCTATATTTAGATTGTAAAGCGAAAACCAACCAACCAAAAAAAAACAACCTAATGGCACAAAGCCGCATAATTAATGATAAAATTTATGCATCATTAGATGTTGCGATGTACAAAATATTAAGATTACACAAAATAAAACAATTGAATAATATTACTTGATTTCAGAATTTTTATATTAATGCAAAATGATTTTTTTAATGCAATATCAATCGTACAGTAGATTCACTCTCAGTTCGGTACATGTAATCAAAATTTGATTTAATTTCATCCAACATTTTGTAACTGCAGCAGAAATTAGTACATTACTATGTCTGGAAGTGTTATCGTTGTGTGGTAACGGAGGAGGTAAAGAAATATTTGTTAACCGACATTTAAATGAAGATTATGTATATAGACATTTTATTTCGTTCCAGACAAATAAATGTATACATACATGAAGTATTATATACACAAGCTAAAAGGGCCTTGTAATATGCGAGAATTTCATATTCTTAAATTTTCTGTATAAAAATATTAACTTAGAGTACACAAGAGGTATGATTCCATATAAACAATAAAATGCTTTCTTTGACGATTCATTTGGGATATGAAGGTAGCGACATTGCAGAAAAAATACAATGACCGCTACCTTCATCATAATCCGCATGAATCATCAAAGAAAGCATTTTTATTATTGTTTATATCAACATCTTTCTTTTAACTAATTAATGAATTGATTATGAAAAGTAATTTAAATTCACTAAATTACTGTTAAACTACATGTACATAAGTAGTTTAGCTAAAAGAAAAAGTCAAATCTTTGCTTCTATAACATCATCTTGATTATTTCGTGCAGTCCGTAATTTTTCTTAGGTCGCTGTAGGTTACGACTAATCGATAAACAGGGCGTGTCAATTTCAGGGTTATTTTTGCCATTTGAGAATTGTTCTAGTTCCAAACGAAGGTGTATAATGCTTTTTAAAAAAATGTATTTTTTATATAGGATTCGTATGTGCTGCTTAAATAGTAAATCTCGTCCCGTCGATTTTTACGATTTTTTAATAATATTACAACTATGTATACGTACTTTATACATAGAATCTGCAACAAAACGATGTCGATCATGTACTGTACTGGAAATACAGAAACTGATGTACATAAATTAGTGGAAAATAACGTTTTTGCCCGTGGCAACACAAGTATGGAGTAAGAATAATCTATAAAAGTGATCAGTGGTATACGAAAGATAATTTAATCAAATATATATTGTGCAACTAAGGTGATTGTACCGATTGTCTATACAATGTTTTTAATTAGAATTCAAACGATTTCTTGGGTGTATTTATCCTCTAAAAGAATACAGTATACAGTAAGAATAATCTATAAAAGTGATCAGTGGTATACGAAAGATAATTTAATCAAATATATATTGTGCAACTAAGGTGATTGTACCGATTGTCTATACAATGTTTTTAATTAGAATTCAAACGATTTCTTGGGTGTATTTATCCTCTAAAAGAATACAGTATACAGTAAGAATAATCTATAAAAGTGATCAGTGGTATACGAAAGATAATTTAATCAAATATATATTGTGCAACTAAGGTGATTGTACCGATTGTCTATACAATGTTTTTAATTAGAATTCAAACGATTTCTTGGGTGTATTTATCCTCTAAAAGAATACAGTATAAAGATCCCGAAATGTCGCACCACAAAATCTTTATTAAGCTAATTAATTAAAACGAGAAATAAAAAAAAATTATACTCCAGTGTTGATTTGGTTTTCAGAGTTAGTCATCCGCCGCAGGTGTACAAATATTAAGTTGTCAAATTTATTTTTAATCATTTCATTTCAATTAATTTGTTTCCGCCTTCAAATTAGTATCAACAGAAAAGTATTCCTTCATTAAAATTTAATAGAAGGGGAATTAGCTCAAGTGGTAGAGCGCTCGCTTAGCATGTGAGAGGTACCGGGATCGATACCCGGATTCTCCAATCACTTTTTTTCCCTCCGTCAACTGATTACACTTTTGGCTTTAGTAAAGGACCCTCTTAGATTAATGGGTTTTTTTCGAACTTTGAGAATATTTTATGGCATAAAGATATGCGTTTTCATGTAATTTATTTCAATTTTTACATCGGTATTAAGTACCATTTTTTAAAACAGGAAACACCATAAAAAAAAAAATTCCAAAAATTAGCAATCGTCTTTAGTTAACTTTTTCAAATGGGAAAACCCTAAGCAAACATTTTACAATATTTCAAATACTTTAGATTAGTCTGAACTTTCAAGTTCAGTTAAGATAAAAAAAAAATTAATTAAAAATTATGATATGTACTGTACATTGAATTTTTCCCTACATGATTATTTCTGTTACTTAACGCTGTTGTAGCTTGTCAATCATCGTGACGTCAATGGGCCTACAGCTGTGCGCTGCAGGTGTTGTTCAGGTGTCAAACTTATTTAAAATTACATGCTATTATCCATTTAATTATCTCACGTTTCAGATTGAAACATACAGCTTGGATTGTCATCATGCAATTCTTTTGTATTTTTTAAAATTTATTTTGTATCATTTCAGATAAATTTTCTTTGAAATAGCATGCGCAGATCTAGAGTGGGGGAGGGGATCGATGGGGGATCAGACCCCTCTCCCCCTTTAAAAATTCAATTTTTTAAAGTGTACATACTAATATTTCCGAAAATATGCCTTCTCACAATCATAGATATTCCTTTGACACCCCACTCCCTCCTGGAAAAAAATTCTGGATCCGCGCATGAAAAGAATGATTTCATTCTGAAGAAAAAAAAAAAAAAAAACTAGCGCGGTAATGCTTCGTGGACAGTTCTCGTAAGGTTAGCAATTAAAGTTTATATTTATGATTAACTTACCGATCGATACAGTCTACAAATAGGATTTGTATTTTGATTAATTTTTCAAATAAACCACTCAACAAGAAATTGAAATAAAAACACATGGGATAAAAATTTGAGACGTCGTTAAAGCTACTATTGCTTTTACAAATATTTAACACTGTTGAAATAAAAAAAAACTCGATAACATATTTCTTTACAAATAACACAAAGTTTAAATTGAAATTCATCAAATGATTTTTAAACCGACATAACAATTTAACACAAAACATAACGACAAAATAAAGTTTATGTAAATCGAAGTGTATATGAACAAGGAAGCATACAGATATTACAGATAGATAAAATGATTCCCAGGTAGTAATTACTTATCTCATGGTCAGACACTTTCTTCTATTATTAATGCCTTCGTTCTGAATTTTTACCTAAGGGGAATTAGCTCAAGTGGTAGAGCGCTCGCTTAGCATGTGAGAGGTACCGGGATCGATACCCGGATTCTCCAGTGATTTTTATTGAAAGAAAACAGATACTCAATGCAGTGATTAGATAAATTATTTTTTATTGAGGTAGCGCTTAAACTGCATTCTTATGGTCTTTCGTCCTTAGCGAAAAACTCTACTATTATTCTATCTTTTTCACTTTTCTTATTATACTTTTATCAGTTAATATATTCTTGGTAATATGTTTCAATTTTCATTAAAAAAAATCTTCAATAGTTCAAACCTCTTTCATATACCAATCTTTGATAAGTACATATTTACATGCAATTTTTCTGTTTGAATTGTACCACAAAGGAATATTTAAAATATCTTTGGTACTGAATAAGCCATTGATCATAGTCCAATCCACACTTTGCAAAAGTTGTTCCCCTTTGCGGGGTCAACCCAAAGGTCATAAGGGAAAAACAACTTTTCCCTTCTTTATGCAACCAAATATTTGGGCGTCCGGTAAAGAAATCTCTTGGAATTTAATTTATTCCTTCGATGTGTGGGTTTTCCCAACTTGGGGCAATCAAAATTCACAGCGGAAACGGATTTCTAATGTCAAATGACGAAGTTACAGCCCTCTAAACTACAAAGGCTACTGTGAGATATATATATGGGTTTTTCTCCAAAGATGGCGGCAAAGGGACATTACTTTGGTGAAGTGTGGATTGGTCTATTTTCTTAGTAAAGCAAAGCCAAGAATTAAAAACAATCTGCCAAAAATATTATTTCTTTAAACAGCCATACCAAATAGAAAATCATCACTAAAATCACAAAAAGTTTTTTTTGCAAAGTCATTACCATTAATTGCTAAAAAAGAAGTCCATCCATGGTTTGTAACCTTGAGTTAATTTCTGAATCCATGAACATTTAAGAGATGACCTAAAGTATTAGTAATGTTAACCATCTTTAAACCACCTTTTAAAAAGTCGAAAAGTCGAAAGTCGAAACTTCTCTTTTAACTTTGTCACACTTTGATTTCCAAATAAATAAGGCCATTTCAAGTTTTTTCTTTGTTTAGCGTCCACTCAAAACTCAAAAACCTATCTTTCTATCAGGAAAAAAACACAAACCTAAGAAAAAACCCACAACTTCAACAAAATAAAATTTGTTATATATTTTGAAGTATTTTCTTCATTTTGTAACAAAAATACAAATATAACAAATACCTACTATATGATTTCCATTTTGAATGTTGTTATATTTGATTTCTGTTTATATTACGTGATTGATTGATATTAAAAAAAGAAGCATTACTTTCCTGGCAGGAAAATAAATATTTTGTATTATTTAAAATTTGATATCTTTGTTACGGGATCGAATTCAGCATTGTAATTTACAATATAAAAGTACTTTTATGTTAAACAAAAATATGCTCTTTTCCCATCATTCAAAATTGATGAAATTATAGCGTGTATAGCTTTAAAGATAACATAGACTCGTAAACAGCAGATAATTCTTGTACTAAAAACACAAACTTTAAAACTAACGCGAATCTTTAAAATAAATCATAAAATAATAAAATATTTCAAAATGCTAAAAAAAAATACAGTAGTCGATATAGAACTCAAAAACATATTAGTTATTTGCCAATTAAAATTTCAAACTGAAATTTATGAATGACATTCTGCTTTTAAACATCAGCCCGATAAATTCACGCTTGTGTCAATCAAAGTTTAAAAAGAAAAAATCAAGGAAGAAGACATGTGTCCCTCAGGTGTCAACAAAGTTCGTTTCCTCTATAAAACCAAAATAATTAATCATCTCATAGTCAAACAACTTGTTTAATCACAAATAACCTTACTTAACTAGTATGAAGGGGAATTAGCTCAAGTGGTAGAGCGCTCGCTTAGCATGTGAGAGGTACCGGGATCGATACCCGGATTCTCCAATTTTTGATAATTTCCTAGATTCATCCTACCTGAATATTGCTTAGAACCACGAAGCGGTTAAAAAAATCACCTATCCCACATGTTGGTATATTCGTAAAACATGGGTTCAAATTAAGGAATAGTATTGATATAGAGATATTATTTCTTTAGAAATACTTTATAACTTTACTGTAGTTCTATAATTTTCTACAACAACAATTAAACTTTGGAATACTCGAAAAATTTAAGCAAATACGATGTGTGTTAGTTTATATATTTTTTTAAATTATCATTACCATTCAACAAGGGTTTCATAGGGAAAAATATGTTTAATATGTAATGATTCTTTCCTAGATTAATAATATGTTGATGTTCTGGCTTGTTATACTTTTAACTATCAATTCAACTATCATTTGAACTCGATCGAATGGTGTTCGTAAACTTTTTAAAAAGAAATGTATTTGTTAAATTTGATAAGCAATCCCAAAACTACTTAATGCACTGTAAAAAAAAAAAGACTTTTAATTATATCAAATGTTTCAATTTCTCATTTTAATAAAATGCTGAAAACTTAATGAAAAACATTAGGCCTTTTTATTTTTAACCATGTTGTACCATACTGTTGTTGGATATGGAATCCTGAATTCAACTGTACAAAAATGTTTTGTCCTTCAACATAAATGTTAAAGAATTTTTTTGGGGGTGAGGGTATTAAAACGTATTCTACTCCAAGTAAATCAAAAGAAGTTGAGCCCTAATCAGGTTTCCAACGTGAATGATGAAATATTTCATTAGAATTGTTTGGGGGGGAACCAATCCATACAATTTTTATTTTTAAGCTGTTTACCTTCAAACCTGAAAGACGTGAAAAAAGATTAAAGTATTTTAAAAGAGCCGTAATTAGTGATTTTGGTGAACCATCTGAGTGAAGTATCATCTGCATACTGAGAAATCTTAAGTTCATTGCCGTTGATAATTATACCTGTAATATCAAAGTTTTGTTATGTGAGAATAGCTAGAATTAAACTGCATTTCAAAATGTCAATCATCGTCGGAAACCTTGGTTGATTCCCCGTTGTTCCCCTCTTTATCATTAGTGAGTCACTTCATTCCAAGTCCCTCGTTCTTTTGAATAAATGATACCTGATAAACTAATTTTTGATTGGTTGCTCAGAAAGAACTTGTACAATCAGCAAAGATGCTTTTAGTTCACGTTCTCTATACAATCAAAAATGGCGATTTCTAAACGATTCGGAATAAGCAAGAATATCAAACTGTTGAACATCCACCCATTTAGTATAATAGTTTACAATTCGCTTTTTACATGTATATTACTTGATTGATTGAAATTAAAAAAGAAGCATTACTTACCTGGCAGGAAAATCAATATTTTGTATTATTTAAAATTTGATATCTTATGTTAGTTAAGTGATCGAATTTAGCATTGTAAATTACAGCATAAATGTACTTTTATAAATTCATAAAAATATGCTTTTTCCCGTCATTCAAAATTGACACAGTCATATTATAGCGTGTAAAGCTCCAATCATAACATAGACTCGTAAACAGCACTTTATATCTAACGCGAATCTTTAAAATATTATAATTGATAACATTTTGCAGAATGCTCGATGCATTAAAGCCTAGGTGTGCTGTTTTATTTATTTTTTTCTTAAAATTTACCATCCAACCAGAAATTCAAAACAAGTAGCATGAGACATAAACTAGAAACTAAGTTAAAACCAATTTTGCTTATACATGTAAATGCATGTTTTTTGTTATAATATTATTCAACATCATAAATAAATCAAAAAAAATAAAGTATTCGAAATAGAACTCAAAAACATATTTGTTTATTTGCCATTCAAAATTTCAAACTGAAATTCATGAATGACATTCTACTTTTAAACATCCGCACGATAAATATAAGCTTGTGTCAATCAAAGTTGAAAACTCAAGGAAGAAGGCAGGTGTCCCTCAGGTGTCAACAAAATTCGTTTCCTCTATAAAACCAAGATAATTACTCACCTGATAGTCAAACAACTTGTTTAATCAGAAATAACTCTAAATATATAGAAAGAAGGGGAATTAGCTCAAGTGGTAGAGCGCTCGCTTAGCATGTGAGAGGTACCGGGATCGATACCCGGATTCTCCAAATTTTTAAAATAATTTATTAGATTCATTCTACCCGAGTTTTGCTCAGAACCACGAAGCGGTTTATAAAAAAAAGTCATCTGTCCTATTTGTTGGTATATTCGTAAACCATGGATTCAAATCAAGGAGTCATATTCATAAAAAAAATTTTTTTTAGAAATAATTTATAAATTAACTATAATTCTATATTTTTCTACAACAACATTTGAACTTGGAAATACTTAAAAAATGTAAGCAAATGCGATGTGAGATAATATATATATATATATATATATATATATATATATATATATATATATATATATATATATATATATATATATATATATATATATATTTATATATATATATATATATATATATATATATATATATATATATATATATATATATATATATATATATATATATATATATTTTTTTTTTAATTTTAAATTATCATTACCATTCATGATCAACAAGGGTTTCATAAAAAAACTGTGCTTAATATGTAACGATTCTTAGGTTATTAAAAATATGTTGACGTTCTGGCTTGCTATGTATACATAAATTGATACAGCTATCAATTCAAATTGAACTCGATCGTACGGTGTTCGTAAATTTTTAATTTTTCAAAAGAAATGCATTAATTTTGTCAAATTTAAAACAGAATCCAAAAACTACTCCATGTACTGTAAAAAAAAAAAACCTGTAATTTAATCAAATGTTTCAATTTCTCATTATAATAAAATGTTGAAAACTAATGAAAAAAAATTACCATTCAACAAGAAATTCAAAACAAGTAGCGTGTGACAAAAACTAGAAACTAATTCGAAGCTAATTTTACCTTTCATTGTACATGTATGTTATAATATGATTCCACATCGTAAATAAAAAAATTATGAATAATATGTATTCGATATAAAACCCAAGAATATATTTGTTTGAGGTTTTTGTTGTTGTTTTTTTTTTTTTGCCATTCAAAATTTCAAATTAAAATTTATGAATGAAATTCTACTTTTAAGCGTCAGCACGAAAAGTGCAAGCTTGTGTCAATCAAAGTAAAAAAAACTCAAGGAAGAAGGCAGGTGTCCCTCAGGTGACAACAAAGTTCGTTTCCTCTTTAAAACCAAGATAATTACTCATCTCATAGTCAAACAACTTGTTTAGTCAGAAATAACTCTAAATATATAGAACGAAGGGGAATTAGCTCAAGTGGTAGAGCGCTCGCTTAGCATGTGAGAGGTACCGGGATCGATACCCGGATTCTCCAAATTTTTATAATTTCTTTTATTTATCCTTCCCGAATTTTACTAAGAACCGCAAAGCGGTTTATGAAGAAGTGTAATTTGTCCCATGTGTAAGTATATTCGTAAACCATGGGTTCAAATTAAGGTGGAATAACACACCTGGAAAAAGTCACTCATATTAACAGAACATTATTTGATAATAAAAGATAAAATGATATATAAATGGACATACATCAAATAAGCGAAAAAATTTCAGTTTGGGGATAAAAAATGAATAATTATTTCAGTAAGTAACAACAAAAGCCCTTGCGGGATTCGAACTCGGGATTTACAGTTCACAAGTCCAACACTTAATTCACTCGGCTATGGTGTAAGTTACATGTTGCAGTCGATAAAATCTTTTTAATAAAACAATATGTCGTTTCTATCAGCGGTCAGCCATTTTGTGATTATGTGTTATTCAACCTTAAGGAGTCATATTCATATAGAAATATTCTTTCTGTTTGAAATAAACTAACTACGAATGTAATTCTATATTGTACGACCACAACAATTAAACTTTGGAATACTCGAAAAAAGGTATGCAATTGTGATGTATAATTTTGTAATATTTTTTTTTTAAATTATCATAATCATTTAACAAGGGATTCATAATAAGGAAAACTATGCTCAGTATGGAATGATTCTGGTGTTAAATAAAAAATGTGTTGGTGTTCTGGCTTGTTTTACATACATTTAACTTATTAATTCAACGTACATCATTTGAACTCGATCGTATTGTGTTCATTAACTTTTGCAAAAGAAATGAATTTGTCAAATTGAATACAGAATCAAATAAAAAAAAAACAACTTAATTCACTATATAAGAAGACCTAAAATTTTATAATATGATTCAATTTCTCATTTTCATAAGATGCTAAAAATTTCATGAGAAACATTATTCATTTTTAACCATGTTGTATGAGACGTTTGTCTTGAACCCAACCGTACAAAAATATATCTGTTCTTCAACGTGAATTTCAAAGTAATTCAAATGGGGGCAATAAAACATACAGAGGCAGTGCAGTACATGTATATTTCACAAGCATCAAAGCTTGGTGTGTAAAAAAGCTTGACATGGATGCTGAATCAACTATTACCTGATAGGTTAGAAATTTTTTTAGAAAAGCATATTAACAAAAGCTATATTTTTTTTTAACTTCTACGAAATTTTACAAGTGTTCTGTATTCCTGTCGGATGGATACAAAGCTAATACAAACAAATCACAAACTGTATATAACGATTTCATTGAAATGCAGTATCGAGTTTACAATATAAAAAGTGAGTGCGAATTGACTGGTGTCGGTGAAAGAATAACGTAGTTGAGATAACATCACTCAATGTTTTTAACTTATTCTTAGCAATCCAGTAAGTCGCAATGTCCATTCAGTGAGAAAAAAAATACTACCCATTACACCTAACAAGGTGCAGCTTACATTGTCCGTTATCGGTAACGTTATTAAAGACAGCTTTTTCAAAGTCATTGGGCACTAACAGGTATCTAGTTAGTTTATACTTTAATTAACATGGATTTTTTCTTACGTAGAAGCATGCAATAATATAGCAAGACACATTCACAATTCACAAAAATCTAAGTGTTCAAAAGGAGGAATTCGGGCTTCGACCTACTTAATATCTAATTCTTTTTTTATATTTCTGGTTTAAGTTTGTTTATGTACAACAACAAAAATACATATAACTGGGTCGGCACTTAAATCACGATTGTCTGACTGCTCGCTTATTTTGTCCTCATGCAGGAAAAACTTAATATACATCACCATCGATGTCATAGGATGATCGCCTGCATATATATATATATATATATATATATATATATATATATATATATATATATATATATATATATATATATATATACAGAAACTCTGTAAGTATCATATTTGCTTAATTAATTTTAATAAAACGGAACTCATATTAAAAATATCTAAAGAATGCGGAAAAAAAATAAGTAGTTTCAAAAATTTAGATGGCGTTGTCCACGCCAGTAGTGTCTTTCACGGCCCAGCACTTTGTGGAGTGCGGCACTGAAGAATGTGAGGGGAACTACCTGTTCTACTGCAATTCCTGTGAACGTCCAATGTGCAGTCTGTGCAGAGACGAACATCTGAAGAGTTCTAAAACAGATTACCACGATGTCGTGTGTCACAAACATCGCAAAAGACAACAGCTTCCTGTAGAAAAATGCAAGATCCACCCATCCAAGGATTTGGGTATCCTGTGTGAGGAATTCAATGTCCCGTTATGTTCCAAATGTTCCACTATGCCAAGTCATCGCGGACATACATTTGTTGATCTGGAGGAAAAGTATGCTGAAAATTGTCATACATGTCAAGAAACAATCCTTAAAATTTGTCAATACTTCATTCCAGAATCACAAAATTTACAAAAGAAAACAAACGATGACGTGCCAGAGGTAAAGTCAGTTTTGGATGGGATAAGATCGTTAATGAGGGTAGAAGCTACAGCCCTAAAAGATATGGTAGACGAAGTAACATCAGAAAAAATTGATCATGTGAATGAAATAGAAGAGTCTTTAACAGAATTTTTGAAAAGCCAAGACGGGATATATTCTGATTACATTTCATATCTGAACAAACTTATCAAAGAGTTTCGATGCTTCTTGTCATTGTCTGAATATAAAAACAACCCGCTGATTTTCTCCATTTCGGAAGCGCTAAAAATCAAACCCATTCCAGATACATCAAAACCAGTCGTGCCCAAGTTTACTGCTGGTCAATACACCAAGGATGACATTGTCAAACTACTTGGAAGAATAGATGTCCCAAACATTGAACCGGAGAATAGAAAAATACACACCATTGAAACTCTCGGCAGACAGTCGAAGCCTACAGAGAGACAGGACAGAAAGACATCTGAAGTAAAACAAACACCGCTGTCTTCTGTCAAAAAGGTCGGGGAATTCATTATACCCGGTGTTCGAGTAGCATTTCACGTATCACCGGATAAATCGGGCAGACTCTGGGTCAGTGACTTGAGTGAAAATCTTGTTCAAACCGATGCAATGGGGAATCAGATACAGAAGATTCAAACCAGTGGCGGATTTGGCTATCATTCAGTTACACAGGAAGGGAATCTGATTTATGCAGACAGATACAACCAAGTCATTAATACAGTAACGCTAGCTTTTGAAATCGTCGAGTTCATCAATACAGGAAAATGGACGCCACTCAGCATACACTCTTCCAACATCAACGGGGACATACTGGTGGGGCTGAGAAAGGACGGAAATGCAAAAGTCGCCAGGTATAACAAGACAGGAGAAGAAATAAAGATCATAGCTATAGAGAGAAGCGAGGAAGGACAGGAACTGTACGATTTCCCATACTACATCACAGAAAACATCACTGGTGACGTCTGTACATCTGATATTAACAGGCGTGCAGTAGTGGTGGTGACTAACGCGGGACAATACAGATTTTCCTACACAGGCCAGAAGTTAAGATTCATTCCATATGGACTCTGTACAGATACTCTTGGTAACATCCTGGTATGTGATGGTTACAGCAAAACAGTTCATCTGCTGGATCAGGACGGTCATTTTCTGTCTCTGATTCTCACAGAACAACAAGGGGTATGCCATCCTTTCTGTGTGTGCGTGGTTGATGAGAGCAAGCTCCATTTGTGTCAAGACAACACCGTTGTAGTGTACAAATTTCTTCAGTGAAAGGTTCAGTAGTACAGACTGCTGCATTTAATGAAACGTGTGTAGAACTGCAATTATATTCAAAACGAAGAAATGATACAACAACTATTTATACTTAAAGTGAAGACATTTTGCAACTAAACTACGAAATGCCTGCACTAGAGTTACTCTTAACGCCTTTGGTATTTTCAACAGGTGTGGGATGAAGTCTGTTAACTATTACTGCATTTTAACTGATAAGTAATAATTATTAATCTGGAATTTATTAAAAACTTACTTTTATTTTCGATAAACTACCCATGAATAACAAAAATGAGATCAAGGTGGTGGACACGCTTTGGTGAATCAAAGTCAGTTGTACATGTATATATAGAGGTTGTAACAAAATATATACTTTCAATGATGTACTGTTGAACAATGTAAACGTCATTAATCCACGTGTTTAAAATTTCACGATTTTCTGTGTTAGTGCTGTTTACGACTCCTTTAATTTCACAGACAATCGATTTCTTATAGAATGATTAATCGTGATTTAACCCAAAACATCTGATGAGTAATGAACATGCAAACATGCATTTACATAATTTTTCTTTGCATGCAGTCACGTTAAGTTACTCTCTTAAACCCGTTAAACGCTACGAGGAAAAGAATTAAAGTATTTTGTCGAATTTAGTACGCACTTACGTACTGGTGTGTAATGCGTATCTGACAATTTGAACTGCTCATCATGAACACACATGTACCGATCGCAGAAAAACATGGGTGTACAGGAGTCTTTGAATATATTAAATAAAATGTGCCTATTTGTTTCTTGAACGGGCGAGCTAAGCCGAGCTTAGTTTTTATATAAAGAGCTCTCTAGATGATGCTCAGAAACAAGGTCACTTTAAGAACGCGGACTAATAAACATCGGGACGAGTTCACCATGCGGGCAGATACCTTGGATCGGACAACTATACAAATGAATATGCATGCACTGTGTTTAGACAAGTTGCTGTCCTTTAAAAAAGGACTGCAATACGTGGACCATTTGCATGTGTTTCCATCGAAAACGTGAAAGCCTTAAAATTCAATAGTTAAATTTTAATCTCAGAATTTAAAGGGTTCATACTTCTAAAATAATTTTGATCTATATTAATGAAGATTGCATGTATATTATCAGGCATTCGGCGAATTCTACTATTTGCGCACACATTACGCTTTGCACTACTTTGTTAACTATGCAGTGACAGCTTTGTGTAAATCTTTTTCATATTTTGATGCATTTTTCTTGAGATTTAAACTTTTATACAGTGACATAATTATTCAATCATGTATTATATACAGTCACATAATTATTCAATCATACTTAAATGCTTAAATAATTTTAATCGGGAAGTACTCTAGCCTCGCCATCTATAAAAGTAAAGTTCAGCTACATGTGTACTCGGAAAACAACAAAACATTGCAAATTAAAGCTATTTGATGCATGTTGTAGTTTCGGCATGATATTACCTTATTTCATAATACTGACAGTGTATATCACATGCCGATCATTCCTTTAAAAGGAATACTTTGTTTCAGTAATGTTTACCGACAACTTTACAATTACAGCGCCTTTAAACTTACATGTGCATATGGCATGGAATCCCGATCCCGATTTAAATAAACCTGTGCTAGCCTGGTTCCCTGAGCTACCCATTAAGCACAGGAACCAGGCTAGCTCATGCGCAGACTGAATTTTCCCCATAGCATCCGGTTTAACCTCGCTTATATATTTTCAATTACATGTTTTTTAACCATTGACACCTCTAAAAAACAAATGAATTGGTGAACAATAAATGGGGAGGTTGTATTAGAAGGGGGAGGTTTGACCCCCTTCTTATTTTCAAAATAAGGTTTTTTTTAAACTTACAAGTCTAAAACTTATTTGGAACAGTGTTAAAAATTATAGTGAAAATTTTTAACATAAAAAAAAACAAACTTTAGATAAGAAATACGACACACTATTCCCCACCCCGTTTTGAAATGATTCATGCATTTGTGCGATTGAGGGTTGATTGAGGGTTGATAATTAATACGATATATAATGCAAAAAATTGGAAATATTTCCAGCTAACTGCTACAATAAACTGCATACGGAACAAACAATCAAAAGCCAAAAAAATGTTGTTAATTTTCAGTCACCTGCAACAAAAGAATTGTGGCCATGCATATAAACATACTTTCAATTTCGGTTTAGATTTTCATCCATGTTTTCACCTATAAATATCCAGTCAATTGATATTTTATTTCAGTTTTTATAAGCTTAGGAAAAAAATGGGGGGGGGGGGGGGGGATCGGACAGAGTATTTACCAAAAAAAAATCCGACTTAAAATTCAAAGCTAATCAATGTGCGTTGTACATGTATAATTTCTCGCGCTTGCTCTGTAACTCTCTAATAACTCAACGAATGACATTCAAATTGTAGCTGCCCATTTAAAATACCTTACTGAAGCATTGTAAATATTAAAATCAGAAAAATAGTTTTTGACCAAAATCATGACAATGCCCCTTTAAGACTGGTGACCGATTTAATGCTTTTGTCACCAATTGAAATTGAAGTTTAGAAAATAGTCAACATATTAAATAGTGGTTTTAATACGCATTTATTAAGAGACTAGGGTTCATTGAGAGTGTGGTTAGACATGCAGAGAATAACGATGTCGTTTTCCTTGACCACCTGAAGTATTTCCAAACTGATACGAGATGAGTGATGCGAATGAAGATATTTGAAGAAATGAAATTCTAATCAGTGCTTAAAAATCTGTCTGTCGCTGAAAACTTGTTAGGAGCAAAAAAGTACACGATCAAGATAAATTTCATAATATGTTTACGTTAATTGAAAGTGTAAAAAAATAAAGTGTAATCGGGGGAATTAGCTCAAGTGGTAGAGCGCTCGCTTCGCATGTGAGAGGTACCGGGATCGATACCCGGATTCTCCACTTCCTTTTTAACAATTGAATGATTCAATTACTTAAGGTACATCACTACACCGAGACTTATACTTTTTAAGACACTACGTCACAAGATGGCGATTTAAATGTTTTGTTAAACTGTTTATATCTATATCGTCATAGCTCAATGGTTAATGTATCAGGCTTGTGAACCGCAGGTCATGAGTTCGAATCCACCTGGGGCTTTTGTTTATGTTTACTGAATGAAATTTTTGAAAATACCATTTTTTATCTAAAATTGCACATTTTTTCGCCTATTTGATATATATACTTCTTATCCATCATGCTTTCTATCATAATCAAGTAATTTTCTGCTGATTTGAGAAACTATTTCCAGGTGTAGTGAGGCACCTTAAGTTAAAGTTTAAATTGAAATCAGTACACGCAAATTTTGAAATATTTTTTATGCTTAATAAATTAATGAAACATATAGCGATCTATAGCTAAAAGCCATCTCCCTGCTCATTGAAAAAACACTCTGTTCGGGCAAGAACTATAAATGAATAATAATAAAGTTACTATTCATATAGTGAAATATCAATAATTAATCAGCTCTTTCAAAATATAAAATCTGTAGTTCCATTTTTGGTACAGCTAGGTCCATTTGTGTTATTCCATTTAATGTTTCGATCTTTTTAAATGAATTTGAAGGTTGATGCCCTATGTTTTGATCACAGGCACCTAACATTATATATTTTTCTCTTTATAAAAATACCGTATTATCCGGGGTTTTTTTTTCGCCAGTCACAAAAATTGCGAAAATAGGGGAAATCATTAACTTTTATGTTTGCGTCAGTCATTTTTTTTTTTTTTTGCGATTTAAAAAGTTTCCTATAGAAAATGAATACAGGATAAAATATTTGCGTACGCAAATTTTTGCGATTTAAGAGATCGCGAAAAAAAACCCCGAAAATTAGATCATCCCGAAAATTAACGGATATGCTGTATATACCCCCTACCTACAATGTAATAAAATACAAGGCACGCATTCCCGTCAGCTTGGGATTATTCAAAACTATCACATCAGCTGCAACTCTTGCTCGAAAATCATCAGTTTTTTTGCGATCATTCACGCCTTCCGATCGGTCCTTCAACGCCCAATTTGACAACCACTTCAATTAAAACAATCGCAACTTCTCGGACCTTTCCGGCAAAGCTCGTGTTTTCTCGAGCTCTGTTCTTGAAAAACCATTTAGAACTGTATCAAATGCTGTGGTATACGCTTACCTGCAATCATATCTTTTCCTGCACATTTCTACAACTTATCTTTATACAAAGAAAACACTTCGTCAGCAGGTAATGTTTGTTGGAAATGCCATGACTTTTATTTTTCCTTGCTACAGTATTGCAAATTTCCTTGCTACTATTACACATGTTCTGTCTTTCGTGCCTTTTATTGCTTTTACAGCAGTTATTATTTTCTTGATAATGCATTGTAAATCGCAAAGACAAACAAGAAATGTACCCGACTGTTGACTGTTTAATTCTTAATCAATCAAAAGTGAGGGTTGTGAAACAAAATTAAAATGCAAACATACTTATATTATCATGGAATATAAATATAAATTTAAAAAGCTAAACAAAATTATATCTCTAGAGATGACGCAATAAATTGTAGATATAATAAAAAAGTTTAATTCTATGCAACTCATTTATACATGCACAAACTAGATTAATAATTAAAGCAATATGACCTTCATTTTCATGTTGATTTTATTTTACTAAAATGTTCTTTTCAATTAAAATGACAAAAATATCATGGTTTTTAAATTTCTAGTAGCCATATTTTTGTGGAAAAGGCCGTTTAGAAGCCCTATTTGGAGCAAAATTGAATTATTGTCGTCCTGTACAAAAATTTAATTGCTATATATTCCTTAGAGGTGAAATATTTCCTCGACAAAAATTAATGATGTTTTCAAATCTTATTTATCATAAAAGTTTAAGTTATATGCAGACCTAGCATACTAGCAGGTTTTAGCAGCAAAATAAAATTCTAAAAAATACAGCTCATATTGCTTAAAAAATATATGTAGGATACAATTATGCAAAAAACTAATATACTTTCATCAAAGTCCATCAGATAATGGCATAAATGAGGATACATCCCGCAGCGTGGAAATCGCGGAGTCTATAGAGTGAAGAACCACACTGAAATGTTTCTTTACAATCTCCCACCGTCTCTCTTCATCCGTGTCCCCTTCAATTTCAAACATTCCATCTACGAGACCAGGAAAGGTGGCACTGCTGTATGAATCTGTACTACTCTCAGCAAAAACGATGTGTCTGAAATAAAAAAAAAATGAAAAACAAAACAGCCAAGATGAATGGACATGACTTGATGAGAGCATTGAAAGCCATTTTAAACATTTATTATGTCATTGTATTCTAAGATTATTACCTTATCTCTTAAAACAAATAGAAATATCTTGAATATCTAGGCAATTAATCAACGAAAAGTCTCTTTTCACCAGTACATAAAAAATGTGAAGGTTCTGATGTATACCTAGCCAATGGTCGGCCCGGTAGACCCTCGGGATCAACGAACGCTCTCTCCATTAACATAATTTGGTCATTGATGCCCCGAATGGCGAACGGACTGAAATAAAATAAAAAAAAAATCAATCAATAACTTAATGCTTGCTCATGAATAAAACAATACTTCAGTGAGTTCTCGTCTTTAATTAAGAATTGTTTAACCACTGTGTATATTATCTAGGTCTTACTTCTTTCTATCTACAGTATCAACTCTTTTCTGAAAGGAGGCAACTTCTGCTGCAAAGAGATCCGTGGCTTCATACAACAAATCTGTGGGATTAAACAAAACTGTTGTGAACCGCTTGATATCCGCACGACATTTTCAAGAGCAATTACTTTTCTTTTTCACCAGTGAACTTCTCGAGGTTATTTCAGGGTTTCGGATATATGTGGAATAATGACAGCAGTATAATATACATCTTTCAGAGTGAGATGTTTTTTTTTTTTTCGAAATGGTGTTCGTTACCAGTTTGAATGCTATTTCTTCTCATCAAACTTCCTAAATTTCGATCAAGTTCTTCAACGCCATCTCTCAATTTGTTTGCATAATCCTGGATCTTGAATGGGATTACGAGAGAATCTGCCAAGTTCCTAGCTACTTCCGCCCAAACTTGTCCTGATGCGCGATGACACTAAAACAGACATAATTCATGTCGCAATTCATTTTATTATACTTTCATGTTAAATACTGAAATCTGATTGGTTAAGACGCAGTTGATAATCCGTTCTATTAACCTCCGCGTTAGCAACGCCCTTGGCAACGGGTGACACAACGAATTGTTACATGCGCGTAAATTATGTGCGTACGGCTCGCCATAAAATTCCCGTCATTTCTATATAAAAACAGAAAGTTTTCTTTGTACTTAAGACATTCAGTATAATAAAAAAAACATAGTGCCTGGTTGGGAGGGTAAGAGTTGAAATTAACACCCCGAGAAAACCATTGTCAACCGACGCGAAGCGGAGGTTGACAATGGTTTTCTCGGGATGTCAATTTCAACTCTTACCCTACCAAACAGGCACTATTTATATAGTATTCATTAATTTAACAGATGGCCGTGTACATCACAAAAATAGAAAAAAAAACTAATGTTTTCGAAACCTTGAACCCTCGGTCCATGAACTCATCCACAGCCTTAAAAGTTTCATACTTGGAATGATAGAGTGGGTATGATGCTATCCTGTATTTATCCTGAAAAAAAATGTTTAATCCATCTACAATTTTGTACGTTTTGTATTGCAACAGATGCTGGTATTCGGTATTAATATTCAACAATCCCCAATGTACATTGTATTTTCACAGGATAGTAGTCTCTTTAGAAGACTGTTTTTTTCACTCACCCAGTTATATGTGTAAAGGAAGTCAATACTAGGAAGACCTGCACGTTGAATAAAAGCAGCATGATCACTGCCAGTTCCCAGACCTAGAATTCTAGAGACAGAAAACTAACGACTGAAAACAGATATTGTACAGCACAGTATAGATAGCAATGATAGCAAAATCAACATTAATAAAAATGAAGTATCCGTATCTTTAATCGATTTTCATATTCCTGGAATTACATGTATACGTTTTATGAAAATTAAGATTTTTAATGTAATAAAGTTGACATTATCTTATATTAGTTATAAATAATAAACACACACAATATACCTTGGCTGTGTTTTGTCAGAGTTCGGAAATGCGTGCAACCATTTGTCATAAACAGTTTTAAACTGTGTATCGGTATTGTCTGGGTTTAGAACCTTTTTGGTGGCGTCATATACAACCGATTGCATCATAGGTGTCGCCCTTATACGCAAGGTATAGTTTCCTGTTTGGAGGGGAAGATACATCATTGACATGAAAATTATTCATAGTTCCTCTCGTTCGAATACTTTACTTATTCTCAATAATGCTGCTTTTTTAAAAAAAAGTATTTAACAAACTACCGAAAACAACTATAAACAAACCTTCAATTGCCATATCCATATTAAGGTACGCCACTGCTCGATTACCAAGATTTTTGACGTATTGCTAAAAATAAAGATGTTAACATTTAAATTCTTATGGTCAAGATCTAGTAAATGAAAGGTGCCTACAGGTTTATGAAATCCAAGATATAGATTCTTTTAATTATGCTTTATAACAATATCTTTGTTTCATAGGGTGTACCGGGGCTTAAAGTTTTGGTAAACACAATAAAAAAATCATGTTTTGAACAACCAAGAAAGATATAAGTAACAAACCTCGGAGTTATGTCCATTTTTTTTTACTAATGAAATATATCTAGAATGCCTACAGTCTCTCCAAAACCGACATTAAACAAGTTCTTGGCCTCTTCTTTAAAATGATGTCGAATTGAATATAGGTACCGGGATTACTTTTTCCGTGGATAAATATAGAATGTCAAAATATTGTTTTATTTTCTACAAAATTCCTTCAAAGCCGTAAAATACGGGATTATTAATTATGAAGTCATAATGGTCCTTGCACCAAAATGACACTCTGGAATCATTTACTAGATCTTGACCTTAAAGAAGGCCTATTTAAACCTTATTGCTATAAATATTAGAAATGAAAGACATTATTTATGCAATATTAAAATTATGTTATCTAAATTTAATTTTAACAAAATTTGAAACAAGTTCTTTTACGCAAATAAAACTAATTCTAAATCTTTAAAAAATGTATGGTATCCAATTGAGCTGAATACAGAATTTTGCCTGTTGCTGATTTATCAAATAAACACCGTTTTGCATACAAAACCGATTCAAATTGTTTAAGATTACAGTGCTGTCACACCTCAACCCATTCTGTAGATCCCATGAGCATGTATTCTTCTGCACCCCATCCACAAAATATTATTGTTCTTCTTGGACGCCATTTCTCTGCAAATCACATCGATTTGAACAAGCGTAAGTATTTTTTAAGGAAAAAATAATAAATTTTTAGAGAGAGGTTTATATATTTACAAACAGAATGATATTTTCACTTGCTTGATCGAACAAGATTCCCCACCACTCGGGACACCTCTTTCATTACGGCTGTTCCACTAGACGGGTCAATGGCGCCGAAAACCCAGGCGTCTAAATGGTTTCCAAGCAACACATACCTATCTAATTACAGAATCAAAAGTTCAATATAAGTTCTAAAGTAAATCATATCTTTTCAGATTTTCCCTTAAAAATGCATTTATACGTGGTTTTTCATAGATTTCAAAAGTTATTCTATTTCCATAAGTAGTTTTATGAACCAGTACAATTTTTATTTTTTAAAAATTAAGTTTCGTGAATTAACAAGTGCTTAAAACTTCAAACAAAAGCGTGCATCAAAATCGGTTATCTGACAATATTGGTAACAATGCAATATGATTTAAATGAAATTTTTGATCCGCTCCGACAAATTCGCTGGACAAAGTGTGTAGCGACATCGAATTTGTAGGAGCGGATCAAAGGTCTTATTTTAATCAGATTGAAGAGTGAAGAGGACAAAACTGAATATTTTTGTACACAATATCAAAATACCAAAACGGGGGACTTTTTTAACTAAAAGTTGTATCCATGAAGAAATGGTATAAGTTCTTGCCTTAAGAATATCAATTTTTGCTTTCAAAACACAAGTTTTCAATTAAGTTAAAAAAAAAATAAAGCCATGCAGCTAACTTTTATAAAAAGATATTATTACATAAATGAATGAGTCCTAATAATTTTAAAGTGGAGATATCCTAGACTCAAATAGAGGGTCATTTAATGTAGTGCAATTGCTTAAAATAAAGAGTTATATTTTGTTCATGTGCAGGCATACTCCATATCCAATCCGGATATGACTTTTTCTGCACTGTAATGCTGGGATTTTTTTTTTGGGGGGGAGGGGGTGAATATTACATCCTGCTTTAACGTACTTTCATAAAAAAAAATTCATATCAATTGCGGATGGGTTTGGCCGATTTTTACAAATAGTTTTGAGTTAACCGTCTCACCGGATTCCTTAAAGATTGGTTCAGATTTCTAAAGAATGGTGCGTTGTTAAACAAAACAAAATAAATTAATAAACATGATAATAGCTACAAAATATCTGTAAGAAAACACCTGGCTCAACGCTGCCCCTGATCACCCCGAACACGTTGTACGTCTTCCTCCGGGTATTTGCGGTGGAGATCCTTATTCTTATTTTCCTGAAATTCGTAAGAAAAAAGAATGAAAACATTTTTTCTCGAGTGGCAAAAGTGAAAAGAACGACGAAGGCGTCTATTTCTTTATCTTATTCTATGCACTAAAAAATTCATTGTAATAATAATTTTATAAAAGAGTTTTTTCCTACAACATTTTTGTTTTATTGAATAAGAAAAGCATTTCAAAGTACATGTTACATTGTATATCATGTCATTTACTACCATCCAGACTGCTTTAGCGGTCCCCCGAATCTGTACGTTATATTCAATCCCCCTCTCCAACTCGCCGGAACTTGGTCACCACTCATATAGCTGTAATTTATAACCCTATAAATGACTAAATTGATCAATATTTACATTTTTCAGTATCTTTGCCTGTGATACTACGAATGAATTATAATTGAGGCGCCGGGGGGGGGGGGGGGTGCTTATTTTATATTAAAAAAACAACATGTATTCAATCGTACAATGGCTGAAAATTATATAAATATAAGTAAAAAGGAATCATTCTTTGAATATAATGAGGTGATAATTTCGGTCGGGGCGTGATTAAATCATACCATGTGAAAAAATACAAATATAGGACCAGTAAATCATAGAAATAAACAATATAATTATATGTAACATTTATCAAATCATGTGTACATGTGACAAACATCAACTCCATACCTCATCAGAGTTTTAGCAACTCCATATCCGATGGGATGACATGGGATCTTTGGAAGCATAGTGTTTGGGTCACTTTCATTTAGTCTGTATGCCGTTTCTATAGATATCAAAAATATTCAAACATATGCAGTGATTTTTTAAATAGAATACTCACATGACTAGTGTTAATTTAAAACCATTTTTTCTATCTCAGAAAAATTTGAACGCATTAATAATTGATTTAACTAACCGACCAACACATATAAGAATACATAAAATTATACGAATCTCATGAAAAAAATAATATACCGGAATGGGGAATCGACTGTCTTTTAGAGTTATTAGTTTTATATATTTGTGAATTGACCTGTAGCTGGGTAACCAGGTGTGAGGGGGTCCCCTATCCCTATATATATGCTGCCCCTTTGCGTTCCAGATTCCGGGAGGAACCAGTCGTGAGGGTAAACGTCAGTATTCTCGCTATCGTCGGCATACTCCTCGGGATCGGAATACAAAATAATTCCTTTGGCACCACGAATTTCTGCTTGGCGGGCCTTTTTTTTTAAAGACAGAATTATAATTATAAAAAATCATAAACAATATTTTAACTGTAGATAGAGTTTGTGTTTGTAGTATCTTGTGCTCTTGAATCTGCAACCATAATACGGCAAACACGTGATCAATTATAGTTTTCCTCTACGGTCAAGAACAAAGGCTTTAAATGCAAATTTTCAGGTGATACAAATACTGTTGTTTTTTAAATAAACATTTGATAAAAAGGGAATCAAACAACCGTGTCTAGATAAACATGGAGAAATCCCGAACACGTTTTACAAGGTTTATATTTTACTAGTATTCATTTGGCAATATATATACGATGGCTTGGAAAAACTAAAGGTTTATTTTACACCATGCAGCAAATGTATCAGTACCATTACCGAAAATCATAAGTGATTCCATACGTTGCATACAGCTCGCAAGTTGAGTTTTTTCCTCTTGTTTATCAAATACAATTGTCTTTGCACTAACCTTGTCCCCTCTGAAGATCTTGCCGTAACGAGCCAGAACGATTTTGCCAGTGATGTTAATGTCTGTGTTCTGAGCCAGCCATCTGTAGTCTTCCACACGCCCGTAATTAACGTACACCAAGTCTGTCTGTAAAGTAATTTCCTAATCTTTTTATATTTTGCCAAAATGTACTTCATATGACAAAAGCAAATTGCACTTGTATGTCCTAATTTTCTAAATTACGCACATTGCAATAGTATTTCATTTTTCTTCAGAGTTTTGAGACATTGACAATACCATTAAATTTAACTTCTTTCCAAAATTAACGAAACAGACATATAAAGAAAAAACGTGTTTAAATTTCGAAATACATGTATATTATTTACATCGAAATGTCCCTACGTAAGTTTTTTTCCCCATTTTCATGTACATGTACATGTACTTCTAATTTTTTTTTTCATTCTAATGGATTCGTGTTATCATTTCTTTTCTATATTGGAGTTGTTAAATTTCTTCATTTATCTTTCATTTATCTTTGTAGCACAGTCGACTTTAATTGTAAAAAAAAATGTAAAACCACAATGCTCATTAATTCGTACAGAGTTGACATCCCCCGGTGCAGAATAAGCATTGAACGGCGGCACCACGTTCGATTTGTTCTCACTGGGGTCCAAGATCGGTTCATACAGCGCGGACTTCCAGCGGACTTGGCCAGCAGAATCGTAGACAAAGATTCGATTCATCTTGCTTTCATCTTTGGTTTCGGGGTAAGACAACAGTACATCATACGGTGTGATGAAGGTTTCATCCAGACCCACTGATCTCCAGAACTCCTGAAGATCTTTGGCCTGTTTGTAGTCTGCATCTGTCCCGGCAAGATGGGGGTATTCGGTTAACTCCCTGTCGTATAAAATTTATCATTAATTGATATTGGTAATTCACAATATATTTTTTACTATGCACACATTTGGTGTGTCAAAATCTTCATTTGATTTACTGCTACAGTACTACATTAAGTAACGTTACTATTTAAAAAAAATACATTTATTGTTACATGTACATGTACTATTATTAATTTTTACGTATTTTTTTTTATTCATTGTGCTTTAGTGTTGTCCAATTTAATATGAATTTGTCGTATTGGCCAGTTTAATCTTTAGTATCAGAAACAAAAAGTGTTTCAACCAGACCGTAATATGTTTCATATCTGCAGCAATCATGTGTGTTAATAACCGCGGGGCCATTCATACCGCATGGCTTTTGCTGAGAAACAACAACCTCTTTAACTTGGAAACGGAGGTTTCAATTTAGCGATTGGAATCTGATAAGATAACGTTGAGATTTTAGCGGTGTATGCCAGTGAGGTAGCTGGCACTGCACTATACATAATTTTAACTCAGTTCCAATGTTCCTGATTTTGCATTTTAATAATGATGTCTTTGCAGAGTAATATATTTTTCCTTTTTAACTTTTCACTGGCTTTAACTAAATAAAATAGCATTCAAATAGAAACATCATATAATATGAGATGTAGCCTCTTACAAAGTTATTCTATCTGTGCATGCTACTTATAGATGACGGGTTTTTTGTTGTAAACAAGGCTTCTAATTATACGTAAATCATGCCGAGTAAAGCGTAAAAATGTTTCTTACCAAGTTAAAATCTATATTTTTCCAGTCAAAGGTCGAACCGAACAAAAACAGATACATAAAACCACAAATATATTTTTTTAAAAAATCATTATTTGTTGACTTTGATGATATATACAAAATAAAACTCACCTAAGATACTGTCGAATATTATCGCTATTGATGTTATCCATGATCTCTTCGGAAATCGTGGGGTCTGCATCTTGCACGAATGTTTCGGATATTCCCGTTATCCTGTAATCGTCATTGTCCGAGCGTATACCAAACCTCCCTATAAGCAGACCAATGACCAGTCCCACAATCGCCGCCACCACGGCCAAAAGCAGGAACCTCCTCGTGTTCTGAGCACGCGGACTCATCTTCTCACTGCATGGGGTAGCTTCTGCTGATGATGATTTATGATGGTAAGAATCACCGAAGAGTCATCAAGTTAAACCTTGACCTTATTCTTTTTATTCGTACATGTATGTGCCTCTTATTCCTAACATTTTTAAGAGCATTGTTAATTATAAAACGTTATAATTATTCGTTTTATTTATATTGTATCCATTTTTCCCCTTCAAATTACATGACTTTGATACGAGCTTTCTGTTATTTGCGGTGTAAACAATAATTCCGCGGATGTGGTAAGGTTACACGTTTTCGTGCATATCATATGATGTTAATTAAAATGCATAAACAGGATTTTAGCAAGGTTCTGAACTATTCCCGTATATATGGTGTTCCGATGGGGCCACTTCTACCTTCGCACTTTCGCCTTTAGGTCGAAGATGCGAGAGCGAAGTTGTGAAGATGCGATGGCGAAGGTGCGAAGGTGCGAAGGCGAAGGAGCGATACTACTATCGCTCCCTCGCCTTCGCAACTTCGCACTCTCGCCTTCGCACTTTCGCCTTCGCCTTTTTTGATAGCATTCAGAAAGTCTCGGTCGATTACATAGAATTTGATGCAGGCACCGTACTCGCCAAGTTTTTCCGATTAATCCATAATATCATTGGTACGCATGCGCTAGGCCATTGTGCTTACTATGAATGTTTATGAATATTTTTATGTGTATATGTGACATATATGTTTACCAGTGCTGGCTATGCCTAATCATTATATACTCCATATAAAATGTAATGTCCGCCATAATGTATACATATGCACTTCCACACTCCTGTCACTTACCAGCTGTCTGTTTACCGTAGATCAAACAAAGTAACATTCTAATTTCATTATGCGACACTCCTTGCTGATGTATGGATCTAGAGCAGTCTGTTGAAAATAAATTCTAAAAAGTTCATCGTCTGCCTCAGATGTACTTTTATACAGCTAAAATTGTCTTTAAACGACAGAGAGCTCCACAATTATAAAAAGGCGAAGGCGAAAGTGCGAAGATGCGAAGGCGAGAGTGCGATAATAGTATCGCTTCTTCGCCTTCGAAACTTCGCACTTTCGCCTTTGCATCTTCGCGCTTCGCCGTCGCATCTTCGCACTTTCGCTCCTTCGCCGTCGCACCTTCGCACTTTCGCCGTCGCAACTTCGCACTCTCGCACCTCGACCTAAAGGCGAAAGTGCGAAGGTCGAAGTGGCCATATCGGAACACCATACGTTTATACTGATAGCTAGAATGTTACATTTAAATAGTAAATCAGTGTTCACTATGAGGTAATTGAATGACTAATGCATTCAGTATTAATTTATAATAAACTCGGAGAACTGAACGACATCAGATGAACATCTTTTGCACAAGTTTCAAATTCACCTCGTACAAAATAAATTGGACAGCATTAGATATGTTTTCTTTAGATTTAAAGAAAAGAGTACATGACGGTGGCGCCTCTGTTCAGGATTTGCGTGGAGATTACAATCATGTACTATATTATCATCTTTCTGTTTTACTGTAAACGTACTACATTTGGCTGTGTATTCTATTTAGCGCTATTGGCGGAATGCGACTTCCGCTAAATCAAGTACATCGCTAACTGCCATACATCTATGTATAAGAATAGTCACATTCAAGAATGCGCTAATTCAAATCTACGCCAACTTGTTCAAAAACTTATTTCCGCAAAATATCGTACACGCCAAATATAATACGTTTACAGTACATTTCCTCATTGGTCACGTGTCTTGCGCGCGCATATTTCTTGTCAACATTTGTATCCACGTGAACTTATCTTGTATAAATTTTTAATTCTTATATGTAACAGTCGAACATAAATATAAATTAAGTTAAATAATAAAAAGCATAGTTTTCAAGATAGTTTGCTTAATATTATCTATGCATTTAATGAACGTTTGCTTAACCCAATTGATAAGTTTCTGATCTTTCCACTTGTTGAGTGGCATCAGACATTTTTTGTCATCTTCTGATATTCATCTTATCTTTTTTTTTATTCTCTCCAGTGTCATATCATGATCTTATTGATACTGTTCATAATTCATTCAGTCTCACATAGCTATTAATTAGCTTTTAATAAACTCCTGTCACTAAATAACAAAAGGGTTTAATGATATAATCCTGTAAATTTAAGGACCCATTGAATAGTATTTGAATGATTTAAAGACACAACAGAAGAAGACAATTGATTGCCCCCCCCCCAAAAAATCAGTTTTGGATATTTGAAATTCTTCAGAATTTTTATTCTAATCAAGGTAAGATTTTGTATGAACTACTGTGTAATCTCCAAAGCAGTATTTATAATAGGCTATTGATAATATAAACGGGAATAATTAAAAAAAGAAAGAAAGAATGAGTTCAAGAAGGGTGAAAAAAAAACCCCACTAGTACTAGTGCATATAACACACGACAATTCACTTAAAAACTTTTACATTTCAATTCAAGCTTTCTCTAATTTGAAAATATAATTTGTTTAATTGCTTACCTATCTTTTTTAAATATAAAATCGTATTCAATGAAATAGAATATTATGACAAGTGATATGGAATAGATTTTTGGGTTGTCGTTTTTATTACATAATGAGAAATTTATTTAATAGTATATTATTTATTAACAGGAAATTTTCTTCCCTTATCATGACTATAAGAACAGAATTTATCATTTATAAATCATTTTGTGGCAAATCCTGATCCACAATCGGGATCGAGTTTCAAAATGTTGTTACTTTTAAAGTATAAAATTATTATTAATAAAGATTTGTTTGCACTTTAAGCTTAACAATACTCGCATTGATATTGTATCGATTTATTCATTGTTTGTATAAGTAAGATATTGGTGCAACGCTTTTTTCAAATTTTGCTAATTTGTTGGAGCTTTTTTGGGGGGCAATTTTTTAACGTTCGTGCAATTGTGTTAATTCTCTTTGATTACACCTACATGACAAAGGAAAAAAACCCATAATTTCTGTGTGTTTTATTTTATTGAAATCACAAAAATATATATCGCAGGAAAATATATAAGCGTTAAAATTTCATTAAATACATGCTATTTTCATATTTCACAAGGGCATAAAAGCTGATACATCCCGCAGCGTGGAGGCTGCAGAGTCTATAGTGTGTATAACCACACTGAAATGTTTCTTTACAATCTCCCATCGTCTCTCTTCATCCGCACTCCCTTCGATTTCAAACATTCCATCTATAAGACCCGGGAAGATGGCATCGGCGTATGCATTTGTGCTGCTATCTGCGAATACGATGTTTCTGGAAGAAAACACTAAAATCATTATCAAGGCACCTACATGTACATGTTTAGTTGCCTTTATTCTCTCTTTTTCAGGTGGATGGGTGGGGGTTTGTCAAAAAATTCTCCACCATACCGGTATCTACCTTAATATGTTAATGATTTCTTTAGCCATAAATATCATCTAGTGAAGAACAATTCAAAATATTCTTAATTTAAAATTTTAAATATTTCTGTATCTTTATATGGTGTTCTTTTTCTCATGGAGATTGAAATCGTCTAAAAATGGTCATCCAGTCCTGTGTAATTTCCATGAATAATTAATAAATAAGACTATGTGCATGTCTTTATAACAAAGTTATTAGGAACATGGTGGGACTTGAGCGGGTTATAAACAGTGCAAACCTAGCTAAAGGTCGGCCCGGTAGACCTTCGGGATCAATGAACGCCCGCTCCATTAACGTAAGTTGGTCATTAAGGCTTCTAATGGCGAATGGACTAGAATTAATAAAGATTAATGAGGATTATTTTCATTGCAATAAATAAATGATTATTCTTTTTCATTCTTATTAATCTTTCATAACCAAAAAAAGAAAAATTAATGAATGCATTTGCCATACTTCTTTTTATCTACGTGTTTTGCTCTTTCCTGAAAGTCAGCAGCATCTGCGGCAAAGACGCTTATGGCTTTATACAGCAGTTCTGTGGAGTAACAAATTAAAGTTTATTAACGTCTGATTCAAAACTTGAGCAATCAATTTTGTCACATTTAGGCCTTTGAAATAAAAATCATTAATTTCTACAATAACGTAGAGCAAAGAACCGTTATTCTATCCATGTGATGAATTCAAAGAATCACTTTTTATATGGACAATAAAAAATGATCGGGATATTATCGATATCAGACAAATCAGAATGATTGATATTCAAAATACATGCAAGCTTTTGCTAACCCTCGTCAAAACATTGATATTGCGTGGTATTTGTTAGAATCCACATAAAAGAAAATCAATACTTTTAAATATTTATTTTTCACTTAAAAAGTAGATTTTCTTAACCTATAGCTAAGTCAAGAAGACTCATTTGAGTAATTATCCAAAAGAGCAACGGCGTCCTTATTCTGAACAAACTTTAAGTCAAATTTGATTTTTAAACTATGAAATTACCCAATTCAATGCCATTTTTCTTCATCAATATTCCAAAATCGTTTTCAAGGTTATCCACGCCATCTTTAAGTGTTTTGGCATAATCCTCGACTTGGAAAGGAATTATCAGAGAGTCTGCTAAGTTTCTTGCCACTTCCGCCCAAACCTGTCCCGATGCGCGATGACACTATAAAGTTTACCAAACAATACAATCTGATATATATACATTTACTAAGAAGTCAATTGTTGAGTAAGTGGTATAACGTTAGTGTGAGTGGGACATTTTACAACGTATTCAAAGAAATAAACTATAAAGACACCTTGAATCCCCTGTCCATGAACTCGTCCACAGCTTTAAAAGTTTCGTACTTGGAATGATAGAGTGGGTAAGATGGTAGCTTTAATTCATTCTGAAAAGAAATGTGCATTTTCTGAAACTTTCAAACATGTTAATAGCATCAAATTTTAAATGAGCACAATCAAGTTCAGTCATGAGACTTTAGGTAGATAACATGTACATATACTTTTATCATCTTACCCTGTTATAAGTGTACCGGAAGTCGGCAACGGGTATACCTGCTCGCTGAATAAAGGAGGCATAGTCACTTAAAAGGCCCAAACGGAAATCTCTAATGCCATTGAAAAATAAGAAAAATTCTTTCATACTAGTATCACGTGGTTTAAAATTGATTTTTTTTCTTAAATCACAAGACACACCAATATCTATTGAAAGGTTTAGGAGGCTGGTCAACAAATATAACATCAGATACACCTTAAACTTCAAATATGACTTTTTGTGCTGCCCCAAGGTATTATTCCGAAACGAAATATCAAAATATTTTAGCTTTCAAATTTGAACATTATTTTATAGCTTTATGCAAAGCTCTCTGTCTAAAGGAGGTACATATACCCTTAAATGGCTACAATCATTCAGCCCTCTTAATGACAGTCGGTTTTCTATATTTCATCGTTAGACAAAATAATTATAATCGCTCTTGAAGATAACAGCGAATTACAGAATACCGGTAGAGTTTTCAGTATTTTGATAGATTGCTCATTAGGGTATTCAATATTTGGTCAGCAAGGTATCACATCAGGTTTGAATCTAGGTTTTATGGTTACTCAGTTGTATATTGTTATTTTTCATTTAACCCATTCATATTGCAGAAAGAAAGCCTCTAGAACACTCTCTCCTATTGTTATTAATCCATTCACAGTCTTTTGAAAAGAATTATCACCTGGCCAGCACTGGAATCTAGAGTATCAGTTCTGCCCAGATTAACTTAAAAAAATATTTCATAACTGTTATTCAAAAGACATTTCTGAAGAAACAAAAGATGCTAACTTAAATTAATTTTTACTGAATCTAGCAAGCTATTAACAAGAGGCCCAGGGGCCACATCGCTCACCTGAGAAACAATTGCCTTAATTCTGATCAAATTAGCATTACAGTATCAAGTAATTTTGACAACTAAGTACAGTAGATCTTGCTAAAAAAGAAATTGAAAATCTGCCAATTTTTATCCACCTCTTTTTTTTTGGTAAATACCAAGCCCCCTTTTTTGTTGTACCTGTAAGAAGATTTTTCTCTATTCCTATATACCCCCCCCCCCCATTTCGCGGCCCCACTTTTCTCTATGGAATCATGGTTTCATCAAACTTAAATCAGCATAACCTGTGCTTTCACACAAGTACTGAGTTTAGGACCAAAAACTTTCCCAGAATATTTTTAAAGATTTTCTCTATATATTCCTTTGTAAAAATCCAAAATGCCATCACGGCCCCGCCCTACCACTAGGGACTGTGATTTTGCAAACTTGAATTTACACTACTCAAGGTTGCCTCTACACAAGTTTAAGCTTTTCTGGCCAAATAGTCTTTAAAAAGAAGATTTTTAAAGATTTTCTCTATATATTCCTATGTAAAAATTCATCCCCAATAGTTGCCTCACCCTACCCCTGGACTATTATTTAAACAAACTTGAATCTATGCGATCTGGGGGTGCTTCCACTCAAATTTGGGCTTTCCTGGCCTAATAGTTTTTGAGAAGAAGATTCTTAAAATTTTCTCTATATATTCCTATGTAAACATGATCCCCCAATTGTGGCCCCACCCTACCCCCAGGGACTATGATTTGAACAAACTTGAATCTACACTACCTGAGGATGCTTCCATTTTAATTTAAGCTTTTCTGGCCTTTTCTGGCCAGTTTTTGAGAATAAGATTTTTAAAGATTTTCTCTATATATTCCTATGTAAAACTTGCTCCCCCTATTGTGGCCCCTCCCCTACCCCCGGGGACTATTATTTAAACAAACTTGAATCTACACTACCTGAGGATACTTCCATTTTAATTTTAGCTTTTCAGGCCTAAGGGTTTTTGAGAAGAAGATTTTTAAAGATTTTCTCTATTTATTCCTATGTAAAACATGATCCCCCTATTGTGGCCCCACCCTACCCCGGGGGACCATGATTTGAACAAACTTGAATCTGCACTACCTGAGGATACATCCATTTTAATTTGAGCTTTTCTTGCATGCCTAATAGTTTATGAAAAGAAGATTTTAAAAGATTTTCTCTATATATTCCTATGTAAAATTTGATCCCCATACTGTGGCCCCACCCTACCCCGGGGGACCATGATTTTAACAAACCTAGAAAACTGACCAGTCAGAAAGGGCCCCGCTATGACAATTAATATAGAGAAGTGAAAAAAACTTTGAATTCCATCCTCTTTATATCAACATTGAATCTTCTTTAAAATTTCAAGATAATTCCTGAATGTCCAAAAACTCTAAATAGTAACCTTGTATCTGCATAAAACAGGGATAACCTCATGTCTTAAAAAAAACTAAATTAAATGTGTATTTAAGAAAGATTTAAACAGGTTAGTTTTATAAAATGCAAGCCTTCAGTGAATGCAAATACATTGTATCACCCAGGGTTGACCTCAACTTCAAAACAAACATCAGTTGCAGACAAAGGTGTTCATTAATCTTCATATGACAGATAGAGATAAGCCTCTAAATTTTCTTCAGCAGGCAAGAAAATTAATCCTTAATTGTTCTGCTCTCTCATCCTTCTCTTCTAAATTTACAAAAGATTTTTTGATGTAGAAATGACAGAATAGGGTTATTATTTGATCACCTGTTAAAATTAACAGCATTAAGGCAGAAAAAAAATAAAATGAATAATTAAAAATAAAATAGTGAAAAGGATATCTTAATATATATCTTGATTTTAGAATTCAATAAAATTATCATAAATCATTGAGTACGGTATATTTTAACCAAAATAAAGTATGAATATTATATTTTAAATCCACATTTCAAAGAATGTACACAATACTACACATCATTCAAAATTGACCTTAACTTCAAAACAAAGTTCATTTGCAGACACAGGCAGTGCAGTAATTAATCTCAATGTGACAGATAAGGATAAAGCTTAGGATTGTCTTCCTGTGGAAGGTTAATTAATCTCAAAGGACAAATATTGCACAGCCTTCCAAGTATACGATGGTAACATTCTCAGAAGTTATCTCTCTTTGCCCATTCATTCTTATGCATAGTTAAGGAATCTACCCCACCACCCCAGCTCCAAACCAGAAGACATAGAGAACCAAACTTAGCATCAAAATATATATTTCTGCCTACTGAACTACCATACCAAATTTGAACTTGATTGGGCAACAATAAAAAACAGTTAATAGAAAAAAACAGAAAATTTGTGGACGGAAGAGTGACAGACGGACAGACAGAAGGACGGACGGACAGAGTGATTACTATAAGACACCCGCAAATCCTTGCGGGGCCCTAATTAAATCTACACTACCTGAGGATGCTTCCATATTTAATTTAAGCTTTTCTTGCCTAATACCGGTAGTTTATGAGAAGAAGATTTTAAAAGATTTTCTCTATTTATTCCTATATAAAACTTGATCTTCCAATTCTGGCCCCACCCTACCCCCAGGGACTATGATTTGAACAAACTTGAATCTACACTACCAGAGGATGCTTCCATTTTAATTTGAGCTTTTCTGGCCTGATAGTTTTTGAGAAGAAGATTTTTAAAGATTTTCTCTATATATATTCTTATGTAAAACTTGATCATCCAATTGTGGCCCCACCCTACCCCCAGGGACTATGATTTGAACAAACTTGAATCTACACTACCTGAGGATGCTTCCATTTTAATTTGAGCTATTCTGGCTAAATAGTTTTTGAGAAGAAGATTTTTAAAGATTTTCTCTATATATTCCTATGTAAAACATGATCCCCCTATTGTGGCCCCACCCTACCCCCGTGGACCATGATTTGAACAAACTTGAATCTACACTACCTGAGGATGCTTCCACTCAAATTTGAGCTTTTCTGGCCTAATAGTTTTTGAGAAGAAGATTTTAAAAGATTTTCTCTATATATTCCTATGTAAAACTTGATCCCCCTATTGTGGCCCCACCCTACCCACAAAGACCATCATTTGAACAAACTTGTATATACACTGCCTAAGGATGCTTCCATTTTAATTTGAGCTTTCCTGGCCTGATAGTTTTTTGAAGATTTTCTCTATATATTCCTAAGTAAAACTTGATCTTCCAATTGTCGCCCCATTTGAGCTTTTGTGGCCTAATATATAGTTTTTGAGAAGAAGATTTTAAAAGATTTTCTCTATATATTCCTATGTAAAACTTGATCTTCCAATTGTGGCCCCACCCTACCCCCAGGGACTATGATTTGAACAAACTTGAATCTACACTTCCTGAGGATGCTTCCATTTTGATTTAAGCTTTTCTGGCCTGATAGTTTTTAAAGATTTTCTCTATATATTCCTATGTAAAACTTGATCCCCCAATTGTGGCCCCTCCCTACCCCCGGGGACCATGATTTGAACAAACTTGAATCTACACTACCTGAGGATGCCTCCACACAAGTTTAAGCTTTTCAGGCCTAATAGTTTTTGAGAAGAAGATTTTTGAAAAATACCAACAAATTTTCAATAATTCTCTATTATCTCCCCTTTAAAGAGGGCGTTGTCCTTAATTTGAACAAACTTGAATCCCCATCACCTAGTGGTGCTTTGTGCCAAATATGGTTGAAATCTGCCCAGTGGTTCTTGAGAAGAAGATGAAAATGTGAAAAGTTTACAACGACGACGACAACGACGACGACAACGACAGACAACGGACAAATTGTGATCAGAAAAGCTCACTTGAGTCTTTGGCTCAGGTGAGCTAAAAACTCTACCGTATTCTAGTAAATACTTATTTCTCACTGCAAAATCTTTCATCCCATAGGTTTTTTTTATATCAATTATCAACAAAAACGTTTATAAACATTATTAAAGAATCATTCCCTATTAACAATGCATTCTTTCGCGTTGAAACATTTATTGTAAATAAAAACTGTTCACCCTCAAAAACAACATTCAACTTCTCAAAATTTTGATTTGGAGCAAAAATTTAAAATACTTAACAATAATTCTTGAACATTGACATTCATTTCTATATCTAAAAATGTGTTTGACTTCAAATTAAGTTATTAAAAACTGCGTCAAAATCAAATTATTTTTATACTTTTGTTGTGGTAATTTCCTAAGAATGGAGGATATATATGTTCGCATACCGTATATCCGGGTTTTTTCGCGTGTCAAAAAATTTGCAAAAAAATGGGGAAAATATGTAGGATTTTTAATTTGCGTCAGTCATTTTTCGCAATTTTAAAAAGTGTCTTATAGAAAATAATAAAAGGATATAATTTCTGCGTATTAAATTTTGCGAATTTAAAGAGATCGGGAAAAATGCAGAAAATGTTATCATCGCGAAAATTACCGGATATACGGTATATATTTTAGATGATCTGAAACAAAATCTACCTTGGTCGAGATTTATCAGCGTTCGGAAAAGCGTACATCCACTTGTCATAAACAGTTTTAAACCTTGTATCGGTCTCCTCGGGGTTTGGTACCTTTTTTGCTGCAGCATATGTAACTGATCGCATTAAAGGTGTTGCCCTCAGGCGCATGGAATAGTTTCCTGTTTGAAAAAAAAGAAAGATTGCACACCTTTAAACCAATTGGTTGTACAATTCGTAAATGTTTTCAACCTGAGACACAGGCATACTTATCATTTTTATTTAATAGTTTGTATGATTGAAATTTAATCTTTCCATAAACTGCAAATAATAAATTAAAAGAAAAAATATCTTAAATATTAAAAGCTTTCTAGCAGTGACTTCAGTCTGATTAAAATCAGATTTTTCCGCGCGACATCGAATTTGTCGGAACGGATCAAAGATCTGATTTTGATCAGATTGGCAGTCACTTTTGCGCACAGACTTTCAAATCGTGTGTGTGTGAGTGTGTGTGTGTGTGTATATATATATATATATATATATATATATATATATATATATATATATATATATATATATATATATATATATATATATATATATATATATATATATATATATATATATGTGTGTGTGTGTGTGTTATTCCACAGTATAGTATATGCAAGTTATATATGCATTATAACTTGCATATGCAGTTATAAATGGATAATAATCCATAGACTGTTATTAACTAAAATGCTTACAGGAATAAACAAAGTAAATTTTGATAAACCATACCTTCACTTGCGATATCCAAATTAAGGTATGCTACTGATCGACTCCCAAGATTTTTAATGTATTGCTGTAATGAAAGATTTTGTCTTATGTTATTATTCAAAATAAAATACAAAATTAACCACATCCCAGAATATTACGATTTATTAGAAAACAATTTAAAGGTCAGGATAATAGTATCTTCGTAATCGTTCATGATATAACCTCTAAAAATAGTTTTAAATCAAAGTACTGAAGTACTGTCGGTAGTTGATTTTATTGATTATTATCTAATATTCAACGATAATATGTAATTTTGCATGGCAAGTAGTTTCTTTACTCTATTTGAATAATTACGGCATTTCTTCGCACATTTTTTTAAAAATATTATTTATCGGGCTTTTCTGACAATAATTCCAATCTTTAGACGGAAAACCCCATGTGAATTATGTTGTGTAACATTTGAAGATAGAAAAGACACCATCAAACTTTACGATGCTTTATGCATCAATAATCAATAATCCAAATATTTCTGGAAAATTGTATCCTCGCAATATTGATTTCTGTGGCGTAAGGATACACACGACTACAAAATATATCAAAATTGTTCATACCATTTAAAATCTGACTATTTTCAAGGTATTTATAAATCGGTTCCTCGAAAACAATACTTCTGAATTTAATACATCGAATTTATCGATTATTTTCAAGTAGGCCTAGTGAATCTTGTCAGCGGTGATTTGGGCCAAACACTGTTCCAAAAACTGTTTCACTTCCGGCTTGCTAGAGTAACTGCATTGGAGAGCTGATTAAAGCCAACTCCTAAAAATGATCTCAATTTGATTTACATAAATATATTTACATTCTACTGTATTTTTCCATTAAATTCTGTGATCTTCAAATGCCTCTAAATGCAACAAGTAGTCAAAGGTCAAATTGACGAGTTTTGTTATGACGTCATAAACGGTGAACGCTGTAAAATGCAACGTCATATGCTAACGCGCGTTACTCAATTTGTATGCACACACCGCTGCAGTTATGAGAGTGTATACTTCAAAAAATCATGATTCAATGCTATAATAAAACTATTTATATCTTCCCGCCATTTTGCATAAGAAGAGCGCTTTTCTGAGTTAAAAAAATTATGGCTCATACTCATCATAAACTTTGAAATTCATTTAAGATATAACTCTGAAATTATTTAAGATATATCCCTGAAAATAATTTTGCTTGACAGTCCCTGAAAGGGTATCTAATATACAATCATGGATAGTGTTGAACACCTTCGACAGTTATTTGATTCCCATTGCAAATATCTCGTATCATAATTAACAAAATTCCATGAATTAAATAATGGAGAGAGCAGAATACCTCAACCCACTCTGTAGACCCTATGAGTTTGAATTCTTCTGCACCCCATCCACAAAATATAATGGTTCTTCGAGGACGCCATTTCTCTGCAAAGATTATTCAAATTCTGTCTTAATTTTCAGGACAAAAATATTAATCAATATGACTGTACACGGTATATCAGGAAAAAAAAATATGAATAATTATAAAAATGAATTTTCCTTTACTTTTTTGAACAAGATTCCCCATCACTCGGGACACCTCTTTCATTACGGCTGTTCCACTAGACGGGTCAATGGCGCCGAACACCCAGGCGTCTAAATGGTTTCCAAGCAACACATACCTGTCTAATGACAACCTTCACAAATAAGTAAAAAATGAAAAGTATATATATCAATTAAGAAACCAATTAACTATTGAACCAATTAGACGTATTATTTTAATAGAATCTCTCCCTAAAAGGAAACCTGGCTCAATGCTGCCCCTGATTATTCCGAACACGTTGTGCATCTTCTTCCGGGTATTTTTGGTGGAGATTCTCATTCTTATTTTCCTGAAATTTATTACCAATACGAACAAGCTATAAATTAAAATACTTTTCTACAATTTGTAAGTTACTAAAAATGTCTTCTTTTTTATTCAATCGCGTTTACTTATTATCATTATAAATGGTTGAATCATAAATAATATATTTAAAAAGGGTTCGATGGTCATGGCCATTTGAAGACTTAATGGTTTCCTTTAGAAGGAAAGCTATATATAGAAAAATACCAATATCTAAAAAATAAAATATATGTTTGTTAAATAATACATTTTGTAGTTTATAGCTTAACAATTCATATCTTAAATTTTAAGGTAGATTTAATGGTTAGTTTTGTTGACCATTCCGCCCCTTATGTGATTTGTTTTATAAGCATCATAACAGTTGCAATATTGATAAAGTATTCTTAAAACACATTTAGAGAAGTTGACCGATAAAATAATGCCTGTTTTATATCTTCTTCTTCTTTTAAGCTCAGTAAGTCATGAAGCTAAAAAATGACAGGTGAAAAATGGTTATCGAAAGAAGGAGTGAAACCATATCCATTTGTAAGTATAAATTGTTTGTGCTAAAGACCAAAAAAGATAGGAGAATAAGTCGGCGCAAATGTCCATTTGTTTATCCTAGTATCTCTTTGATATTTTTAAGGCGCCATACTAGTTGTATCAATATCTAAATTGCAGCAAGTTAGTCTGAATTTGATTTAACGGGGTTATTTAATGATATTTAATTAAGGAGTCCGGAAAAACCCCCTTTAAGAATACTCGTACATGTATAAAAATTAATGAATACATTATTACCCCCCTCCCATTCGAAAAACTAGAAACAGTATTCCTCGATCTTCTCATAAGAATGTACTATGTAAAGAACACGATATTGATGGTTGGTTTTATTATCTACTAGTATACTTGGACGGAGCTTAATAGCTAATTTTAAATAAATTAAATCCGGCAATCCTATTAAAAGCTTAGTTGCAAGAAAACAAAATTGGTGTGCATGTTGAAATTGACATAATTCGATGTAGTGAAATAGTGATGGCGTTGCAAAAAGTCAGAAAGTCCCGTCAAAATTACAGGATAATTCTAACCCAAGTCTTACAGAAAGGGAAACTGAGAAAGTGCAGACATTTTTGTGTGCAGACTTAAATGCCGCACTGTTAACTACAAAATTGATATTTTTTAAATTTGTTAATTATACTTTTAAAAGTTCATTTTGTACAACGTTCCTCAAGATATATCCGTTGTAAACAAATTAGAATAAATATGTCATGCTACCATCCAGACTGCTTCAGCGGTCCCCCGAATCTGTACGTTATATTCAGTCCCCCTCTCCAACTCGCCGGAACTTGGTCACCACTCATATAGCTGTAAAATAATTAAAACAATTATAAAGAAAGTTTTGAATAATTTTATTCCAAAATTTGAAAATCAATCTTGAATATTTAAAATAGATGAATTTTCTATTACTTGAATTATTGGGGTTTTTTTTCATAATGAAATTATGTCATTGATCGGATTTGCTTGGTCGATATATGTTCATTACCAGTGAAAAAGATCATTAAACCAATGCAATACATTTGTGACAATAGCACGTGCATTGCTTGCTTACCTCAACAGAATTTTAGCAGCTGCATATCCGATTGGATGGCATGGAATTTTCGGCAGCACTACAGAGTTTGTGCCATTTTCTTTCAGTCTGTATGCAGTTTCTAAAAACAAATACAGTTATTTGTCATTAGTTCACCGCATTCTGTTATACATTGTAATTGTTCAATTGAATTTCAACTAAGCAATTTTCATATATATATTTTTTTTTACAAAATGTTCAACTCAAATTGTAAAGCTGTATGAATGATCAATGGGTAACAATACAACTGTCATAGCAAAGTTTCATAATTCATCGATCGACGCATCAAATTTTTTATATTTTGAATCCCAGCAGGTTTTGAAAATTTGCATTTGATTAAAAAAAAAACCAACACGCCCATGGGGCCTCATCGCTCACCTGAGCAACAATCATATGGCTTTTTATGGGCATTCAAAAATCATTTTGTCATATGACCCCTCGATAGAATAACCAAAAAGAAATACCGTAGTAAAAGGACTATATATGATATGGGCCTAAAATGGCCCCTTAAAATGAACATTGTCATTTTACTGTAATTCTTTGTTTTCTTTATACAGATATATATGTGAGGTTTTTACAAAGTGTTCATTTTGATTCAACTGCCCACAATTTAGAAATATGACATCGTAAAGATAACCTTTTCCCGCCATTTTTGCATTTTTAGCATAAAACAGCTTGTTTTCAAGCAGTTTTTCTTTCTGGAAACATAGAGCGCATACTTAAACAAACAAAATATTTTAATCAGAGATGTATCTAGCCAAGGCTGATAAGTGACAAAAATTTTTTCCTTGTTCAAGAATGCGCTCTATATTTCCCATTCATAAAAAGGTAAGAAAAATGTCAATTTTTGACTGATTTTGATTGAATGATAGAAATAGCGTCACTTCTGACGTCATATACTGCCAGTGAGTGCAAATAAATCAAATAAATTGGTGAAAAATATATTTTACATCAACTCATCTAAAATATAACATAACATTTTATTGTACTAGAAATACTTAAAATAATTATGAATTATGGGGGCCAAATTTAACTCTTATCATATATAGTTCTTTACAATTTTTTTTGCATACTCTTAATCTTTGACATGGTATCTCTATGATATAGCAAGATATGTAACTTTTTTGGTAGGCGTTACCGGTTAACCTCCAGTTCCCTTTATTTAAGTCCCCCCAAACCACTTTATAAAGCGATCAATATATATGAGAGCATATAGGTACATTTTCTCCCTCAGTTAGTTACTAGTTATTGTATTATATTTTTTTAAAATTCCTATATGTGAAAGAAGAAAATTGTACCTCAATGCGCTCAATTCTCAATTCAAAAACATTCAAAAATTTAATTGGTCTTCTCCATTATAAATAATTGTCGTTTACCTGGCGTGAATTCATTTCGTATGGCGTTTCATAACCTTACTCACTTGACTGATGAATAAACTATAAAACTGAATAGTGTTGCCTCATGGTAAATCTAATCAATGTATACACAGACATATCGCTCTATAGTACATAGGCACATCCATTATTTTTTTTATTTATTAAAAAAGAACAAATGGCTACAAATAAATATGCTTTTCCGCTGCAATAATTTTTTAAGAACAACGATAATGCTTTTATCTTCATAATAATAATAATGTGTCCGAGCTATGGCAACTGTTTAAAAGACTTCGTTTTTATTAACTTGTGTTTAAAAAACTATCAGAATTGGTGCAGACTTTATATATATAATTCATCGTATAAGAAGGGTCACCAGAAAGCAGTTACTGCATATTATCCTTTTAGCAAGACATGATTAATTGTAGACTTATAAAGAAGATACAGACCGTGCTTTGAGTCTTGTTTTTGTTTACATGAATTTATATGATTCAACTTAAGATTTTTAAACTAGGTATTTCCTAATAAGCATTTAAAATATAAACAAATTAAAGCATGGCCTCAGCCTTTTGTATGAACATAGCATTGTGCACAAAGCTCTGAATCTTGCTCTTAGATAGGTCAGAAAATTGTATACAATTAAACCAAGGAAAAATGCACTCACGCAAAGAAAGAGCACAATTTATTTTTCATCATAAATATACCGATATATTTCTAGCAGCGAAAATGATCTCCGTTTAGACTGAAAATGCTGAGCATCTTAACAAATCACGTTGCATTATTCTACCATTACGTAGAGATCGTACCGAATTACGAATACAATGAATGGTACAAATGAATTGTAATATATAATTTGTTGTTAGTGCATCAGATTTTGCTCATTTAGCGCAGGTAAACAATTAGCTGTCTGATTTACCGAAGTTTATTTCGATTGGTAGGTAAATATTACAAAATACAGGCGATAGTTCCCCTCAAGTTAAAAGGCATAATTAATGGAAATGAAACTAAAATCAAAACAAGCTAAAACCACCGTCACAAGTGAACATGTCAACGCATCCAATGCGTCCAACAAAAAAAAACTGTTTTTCGATATACAAAATATCGAACCCGAAGTTATATACTGATCGACCCCCATTCTTTCCATTTGTCGTAAATTACTCAAACTTGAAACAAATTTTAAAATTAGCCTATGATTTTTTCAATTTATATTTTCGTTTTCAATAGGATAATTTAGACTAAATTACGTTGAATTTGTCTTAGTAGTTCTTGAGAAGAAGATTTTTTTTAATGCACCCCCTTTTCTACAGTTTCAAGATTTTCACCACTTTGAATAAAGATCAGCCTTTCATTTCTGCAACTTATATTTGCCTTACCATAAGGATAATTTGTGCCAAATTTGATTGAAATTGGCAGGTGGTATTAGAGAAGAGGTTTAGAATGTAAAAGTTCACGGACGGACAGAGAGACGACAGACAAAATGTGATCAGAAAAGCTCACTCGAGCTTTCAGCTCAGGTGAGCTAAAAAGTATTCCAAAAATTGAACTCATATTGTGGTATCCATTGATGTTTCTACATGTATGTTTAACCTGTAGCTGGGTAGCCAGGTGTCAGGGGGTCCCCTATATATCCACGAAATATGGTGCCTCTTTGCGTTCCGGACTCAGGAAGAAACCAACCATGTGGGTAAACTTGCGTCGCTTCGCCATTGTTTGCATAATCCTCGGGATCGGAATACAAAATAATTCCTTTTGCACCAAGAATTTCTGCTTGGTATGCCTTGTTGTAAAGTTAAATCAAAATCATCAAATGCAGACTCACAAGCACAAGTTTATGTTTGCTTTCGAAAAACAAATATCGGGTCACATAAAACATATATCTTGTAACGTCTGTATCAATTTTTGTATATAAATTGTGAACTCTCTGCCTTAATTTTAATTGTAAAGACTCGATCGTACTTATATTAAAATTTCTATAAACAGCTAGAAATTCATTAGATAACCATTTTGAACAATATGGTCTGAAGAGAAATTGTTCAATATTCTATCTAATAATTATTCTAAATATTCAATCAAACAGGCTGGCGCCCTTTTATTTACAATTGTATGCATGAAAACTATTTGGTTCAAGTGGTTTTGCAATTTAGCTATTAAGTTAACATTGTGGAAGGTCTGTAGAATTCTGGATGCTGAGTATTATACATTATTCGTGATTTTTATGAACAATGCTCATTAATGTTAATTTGAAGGGAAAAACGTCAGAAAATGCATCTCCTAAGTGAAATATGAACTTGGTGTTAAAATATAAATATAAATATATAATGAAAATTTCAAAAGTGATCTGCGTTCTAGAACCTTTTTAAAATCATATCCTACTTTGATTTATGTTTAAACATGAAAATCTATTGAGATAAATGTTTTTGAAACAAAACGATGGTATTCAGAACAAAGTTATCGTTCGTGTTCAATCACTCTACACGTCGTTGAAAATATCAACATTGGGTTGCTTAATAAAATCATAACCATGGTTGATGCTTTTGGTGTGCAATACCATGCTTTTTAAAAATAAATGGGTGTCTGTTTTGTATTTAAACTTAGTATATTTTATTTTCAAGGAATATTCTGCATAAAGTAGTATAGTCTGTTTCACTAATGATGCTTTTACTATGTCAGACGCGAATCGAAAATTAATCCTTTGGGGGTCGCTACTAAGCATGTTAATTGTTGCATAAGCAGAAAGAAACTATATTTTCTTTTGACACATTTATTTCTAGAACTCATTTTATCCACCAATTAATGAAGATGAAGTTTAAAATCGGTAAACGTTTAGATTTTCTATTTGACTACAAGTACCTAGATTTTGAGAAATAGTCTATGAAAACGAGGCACGATTTTTACTGCGAAACTGAAACTTAATTTAAATAACATTAACATTAGCAGGGGTATAATATAGTACATGCTCACAATTCTTTGATATATAATCAAAGCTCAGATCATTGTAAAGATATAAAATTTAAAAAAAAAACTGACCATATTTGTTATCATTCCCTTTTGAAACATTTTGCCTAACTATACTTGACATTGAAATCTCATGGAATGTTCAAACTCAAATTTTCATTGCAAGTCTCATTTTTAGCCGGGCTCTGCTGAAAGCAGAGTCCTGGCTATAGGCAGGCAAATCGCCAATGTTTCTGTAAATAGCACAAATAAACAAAAAACCAAACAGCGTCAAGGTAAAGCTTCCGCTATACCAAATAGTTACACAAAGAGCCACGTTTTGTCAAAAGTGTTGGCATTTTGTTTCTTTTTTTTAAATTTCGAATTAATTGTCTTTCTTTTTTAGTTTTCTTATTAATAACGTGTTTTAAAAACATTACTATGCATTTTGGACACATATAATGCGCATGAATTTCCATGAACTACTTTGCTGCACGATGAAGAAACGGGGATTGAATATATAATGCCTATTGCAAAATTCAAGGCAGCAACTGTTAAACTGTTTAACTTCAACTAGACGGACATGTTTTTTGTTTATAGCCGCTCACAAAATTTGGTCGCTCTCTGATGCTTTGCCGACATTAAAAGCATGAGAGAGAGAGAGAGAGATAGAGAGAGAGAGAGATTGAGATTTTCAGTCTTTACAACACAATATGCATAAAGACACACCAAAAGAGCCCGGCTTTCAGTACTTTGATTATGAAATTAGAGTCAAGAACACAGAATAAAGAGAATATGACCTCAAGTTATAAATTCTGTGGTGGGTAAACTGTTATAGTATTCTTTACTGCGAATGCAGAACTGGAACAGCGGTAATCTCACACGTTACCAATTACCCTTGCAATGTGCTTGTACGATCTCTGTTGTTAATAAAGTACAACTATCCCCAGCACTCACCTTGTCGCCCCTAAAGTTCTTGCCGTAACGAGCCAGAACGATTTTGCCAGTGATGTTAATGTCTGTGTTCTGAGCCAGCCATCTGAAGTCTTCCACACGTCCGTAATTAACATACACCAAGTCTGTCTGTAGAGTTAATTCATAAAAAAATAATAATAAAGAAAACTTTTATTGTGAGGCGATTTGACGATATTATAATAAAATGTGCATTGATGTTGTTGAGTTCATAAAACCTACATGCTACATGACCAAGCCACCAGCCTAATAATTGAAACGAGTCATGAGTGTTAATATTTGAAACACAAATTACACGTTCATTATTCAATAACACATCCTTTACTCGTGTTATAGCATTTGTATGGTGGCATAGATCTGCCACCACTTGTCAGATAATTATGTGGACTTGTCAGATGATTATGTCGACTTGTCAGATGATTATGTCGACTTGTCAGATATTTATGTCAACTTGTCAGATCGTTATGTTGACATGTCAGAAAATAACCATATTGACTAGAAACTCAATATTTTGATGTTAAAGCTTGTTAGTGCCAATAACTGCCATTTACTTGGCATCATAATATCTGACAGGTCGACATAAAGATCTGACAAGTTAACATAATTATTTGACAAGTCGACATAAAGATCTGAAAAGTTAACATAATTATCTGACAGAAAAAATATTATGGCCACTAGTTTAAAGAAAATTATCATTCATATTATAAGTCGACTTGTCAGATATTGATGTTGACTTGTCAGATGTTATGTCGTATTGTCAAATAATTATGTCGACTTGTCAGATTATTATGTCGAATTGTCAAATAATTAAGTCGACTTAAAAGATGCTTATGTCGACTTGTCAGATCCAGATCAGAAAATATCATTTCAACTTGATGGCACAAATTGGGCGTGAAAGATTGTAGTGTTAATTTCTTAAACACGTGGATAGGTGACACGTCGACTTAAAGAACTGACAAGTCCACATAATTATCTGACAAGTCGACATCAAGATCTGACAAGTCAACATAATTATCTGACAAGTGGTGGCAGATCTATGCCACCATACATTTGTTATCAAAATGACCAACTTTGCTAGTTCTATTTAGCAAAAGGAAAATATTTTTCCAACAAGGGTTAGTCTTGGATATAATTATAAAGATGAATGTGATTTTTTTACACTTGCTCAACTTATGGGACCATGGGGTTTTTTGGGGTACATAAATAATACTTTATCAATATGGTCATATAAATATTTTTCCCTTCTTCAAGCCATATTGAATTAGGAAAAATAAAAGTTTTAAAAATAATAATTGGATAAACAAAATAGTATACATCCTTACAGAGCTAACATCCCCCGATGCAGAATAAGCATTGAACGGCGGCACCACGTTCGATTTGTTCTCACTGGGGTCCAAGATCGGTTCGTACAGCGCGGACTTCCATACCACTTGGCCAGCAGAATCGTAGACAAAGATTCGATTCATCTTGCTTTCATCTTTGGTTTCGGGGTAAGACAACAGTACATCATACGGTGTGATGAAGGTTTCATCCAGACCCACCGATCTCCAGAACTCCTGAAGATCTTTGGCTTGTTTGTAGTCTGCATCTGTCCCGGCAAGATGGGGGTGTTCGGTCAACTCCCTGTTTAGAAATTGGGGAAAAATGATCGGGAGAAAATTATCAATTTATATTTTGAATTTCATCAAGGTTGACATGGGTCAAGCCAGGACAAATGTACCTTTCCTTCCAACACAGCGTGGAAATCTGTGACACCTCAAACCATTTTTTTTAAAAAGCGGGGGGGGGGGGGGTTGCTACGCTGAATAAATAAACCGAAATGACAAGAAGAAAGAAAAAATATATAACTCAAACAGAAAAAAACATCCTTTAAACTAGGGGTGCCGTTGGGGACATCCTTGTGCAATATTCTGAGAATGCTTGTTATTTAGCGCAGACGCAATATTAATTAATTCAAGGTCGCTGTACAAGCAATCCTAAAACAATACAATTTTCTAGCGGTGAGAAACAATGTGTGACCTAAAAAATACGACGTTATAGGTGGTAAACAAGACTCTTTATTATGCATGATCGTACTGTGTGTAAAGCGTAATTAGCAGGGTTTTTTGTACATGCATGAATAAATCTTATATGAGAGAATTTGTGAATAACTCAGAGCAAAATAAAACACGCAAACAGTAACAGTTGCTGTAAAATAACTGAACATTCAGCACTGACCTGAGGTACTGTCGGATGTTTTCGCTGTTGATATTGTCCATGATCTCGGCAGATATATATGGGTCTGCATCTTGCACGAATGTTTCGGATATTCCCGTGATCTTATAATCATCGTTGTCCGAGCGTATACCAAACCTCCCTATAAGCAGACCAATGACCAGTCCCACAATCGCCGCCACCACGGCCAACAGCAGAAACTTTCTCCTGTTTTGAGAACGCGGACTCATCTTTTCGCTTCAAGCTGACTACTGCTTATGACAGATGTTGATAAATGTGTGAGAAATGATTATAATATATTCGTATGTTCGTATATGAGGCGATATTTCTGATATATGACCCGGATTTCAGAGTGCAATTCGTTATGACAAATTCCCTATTATTTTCCAAATTGAATCTATCACTTTAGATTTTATTTTCCCCTTTTGAATTCCTATATGTAACCCATTCAATTTTTTTTTTTATTTTTAGCTAGTTTTGTTCGGGAATCCCCTTTTGCGATATATTGAGGTAATTTCTTGTTGTACATTGCTATTGATTCTTTTTAACAAGTATATCTAATATTAACATCATTATACAAGAGGCCCAGAGGCCATATCGCTTACTTTAGTAACATTGGCCATAACTCATCATTAGTCAGCGGTAGCGTTGGAATCAAAGACAGAGTGTTCATTCCATTACAAACTATTGAATCTTAGAGCACAGTGTCAATCTATTTGCCACTATATATGATTAGTAAAATCATTTCCTACCTTATATGTAAAAAAAATACTAAATTATACCGTCTGGTTTTTAGTGGGGGGGGGGGCCATCTCAAAATATTAAAATGCACCAAATTTTGCTATATATGAATGAAGATTGATTAAACGGATTCATTAAAAAAATAAGGAAAATGTCCTCGAGGATAGCAGCATTCTGTGTATAAATTTTCAACGGCGTACACTTTTTACTTTTTCTTTTATTGTATTTCTTATAACGTACTCCTATAATTTAAAGCTTCAAATACTGACCTGAGGTACTGTCGGATGTTTTCGCTGTTGATATTGTCCATGATCTCAGCAGATATATATGGGTCTGCATCTTGCACGAATGTTTCGGATATTCCCGTTATCCTATAATCGTCGTTGTCCGAGCGTATACCAAACCTCCCTATAAGCAGACCAATGACCAGTCCAACAATCGCCGCCACCACGGCCAAAAGCAGGAACCTCCTCGTGTTTTGAGAACGCGGACTCGATCATCTTTTCGCTTCAAGCTGACCACTGCATATGATAGATGTTGATAATTGTGTGAGAAATGATTATTATAATGTATTCCTATGTTCGTAAAACATTTATTCTTGGAATTTGCTACTCCATTGCACTGGAAAATTATTCCTACATATATGTATTTACAAATCTACATATAGCTCAGATTCTTTGCATGGAGGAGGGGGGAGGGGGGGGGGGGTGAAATCACAGTAACGGATCTTATCGAAGCATTCATTTATTCCAGCAATAAATAAGTAAATAGTCCAAAAATTCACTAATTCTATATATATTTCGAATTATAAAGAAGTTTATTTCTAAAAGAAAGAACAGTTTATAATAAAATATAATCGCATATTAAACTCTGTAAATATGTAATTTTGCCTTTAGTATTTTATTTAAAATAGTTAAATTGGCATTATAAAATATGAATTTATGAGTAGAATCAATATATGATGCATAATTTCCAGAATAGAGGAAACCCAAAATGGCTGCCCAAAAACAGAGGATCGAACCTCTTTAGTGATAGTTATTTTAATGTGAGAAACATATAAGGAATAATTAAGGAATCATTCTTTGAGTATTATGAGGTGAAAATTTCGGTCGGGGCGTCCAATCCAATAAAGCCCGAATAATATTCAAAGAATGATTCCTTATTACTTATATTTATATAATTTAAGCCATCGTACGATTAAATATAAAAATATAAATAAGCAAACCCCGCTGGCGCCTCAATTTGGCGTCATTTGTATTATGGGTTTTATAGTACAAAATCGATACGTAGTGTTATCACAGGCAAAGACACTGGAAAATGTAAATATATACATATATTTGCCTCTTAATTAAAGGCGAATTTATGTATGCCTGAAATATCTATGAAAGGATTTTGTACAGTATTATAAAAAAAATTGAAAAAAATTGGTACCAAATGAAAAGTTAAAGTAACGGATGTTAAATGAAACTTCAAACTACATTCCTTTTTATGATGCAAGGTAAGTACCCCGGTATATCTTCAATGGGTATTTCAATATTGCTAAAAATACTGAATTGTTAAGTAATGGTATTTGACAAAAAAAATTGTAAGACATATAAAATTTACTTTTTTTCTCATTTCATTTTATTTATTCCTGCCTTTGGTTTTTCTATCCCGATATCGGCAGTTGTATTTCAGCTGTATAAAGTACCATCGAGAAAAATAAGAAATTCGTGTTAAATAAATCAGGTAAGGTTCAATTTACTGTTTTAAGAATATTCATATACATTTTACGGGAATCCCCTATTGCGACATATTGCGCTAATTTCTAGTTGTAAATTGCATTTAAATTGATCTCTTCTTTCTTTTTAACATGCTTTAATATTATTTAACACCATTAACAAGAGGTCCAGGTGCCATAAAGCTCACCTGAGTAACATTGGCCATAACTCATGATCAGCTAGCGGTAGCGTTTGAAAATCAAAGACAGGGTATTCGTTTAATTATAAACAATGGAATCTCAGTGCAAAACGTCAATCATTTTTTTCAGTCGATAACAAGCCATCAACGATTAACTTCTTTTAAAACAACGTTATGTCAGCTTATTCACTTTAGTTTAATTATCCCCTCGCACAACTTGTCGCGAGGGGGATATAGCATCGATGCTGTGCCTGTGTGTGTATGTATGTATGTGTGTACGTATGTATGTGGGTATGTGTGTGTCCATTGTCAGCTCTTTAGCAAAATTCCAAGAAAACCCTCGCATGAATATTTATCAACTTTTGTACACTGCTTTGGCATGGTTAAAGGACAAACCCCATCGATTTCCAATTCAATTGATTCAATATTTTATAAATAATCGTAAAAAAAGAATGTTAAAAAACCCAGGAATTTTATGTACGACTTGACAATAGACATTTCCGGTAGTTTTATGTACGACTTAAAGTAAATCGCTGCCGTATGCAGTTCAAATCAACAACTTAACTTTTTTTTGCGATTTAAATCAATGTTTACATCTTTTCTCCATTCGGAAGTACTCGGGGTATCTCGCGCAATTTTTCAACGTTATGATCCGGGCTTATTAATAGCTGATGCTATGCAAAATCCCCGTAGACTTTCTATTTTGGTATGTGTATTAAAACCTGAAGCGGTAGAGGGGGCGTTTTAAAACAGATAATCTGGACATTTTTCATATTAGTGGATGAACGTAGTTTGAGAATAAAGGTATTTATGATTATCGAAATATCAACAAAAAGTGGTGGAAGCAAAAACTACGGACAGAGTATAAGAGCGTTTATTTACATCTACAAAGTATTATTCCCTCTATTTCTTACGGAAACCTATTATAGTTAATTCATAGCTCTATAGAAACAGCCAGACTGAAATCTACACGCCCTGTTTATCGATTGGTCGAAATCTACAGCTGCTGGAACTGATAAGAAACTGACAGGACAGATACAGACACGCCCTGTTTATCGATTGGTCCAAACCTACAGCGACCTAGAAAAAATTCCGGACTGCACGAAATAATCATGACGATGTCAGACTCAAAGTCTCACAGGAGGCGATTTGGCTAACATACTTACGTAAATTGACAGTAATTTAGTGAATTTTACCTACTTTTCACAATCAATTTATCAATTAGCTAAAAGACAGATGTTAACGGGCTATGTATTTTTTCTGCAATGTCGCTACCTTTATATCCCGAATGAATCACCAAAGAAAGCATTTTATTGTTTGAATATAAAGGCTATAAAGCGACGATACACAAATACTTCATACAAATCAACTGAATACCAATATGAATATAAATATATGCATTGAATGATTATTTTTGGATGTCGTCGGTCCTATAACACACCAAGGCGGTGCAGACAAATTATGATACCGCGCTAACGTCTTTACATTATTGTGTTAAATTAAATTTACAGATTTACATACGAGTTGTAGATTATTAAGTAATTTAGTTTTGTAATTTTTTTTAATGATAACCCATTTTTATAAACAAGATCAAGAAAAAAAAGTTTTATTAGATTTGCTTACCGATGTTACTCCTAAATTTCAAAATATTTATAACTTTTTTGTTCCTACGTATACTTTCTCTCCATAATGCTAAGGATTTGTCATTTTCCATCTTTAGTCTCTAACTATGGTATGCACGGTGTCTTGATAACTTTGATTTTTACATTAATAAAAATACTATAGTAGCATCAATGAATTAAAGAAATCAGAATTCTTTATTTTTACGTAATTTTAAAATCAAAGAACAAAAAAATGATACTGTGGAACAAGAAAGAATTTTTTCATTGCGACCTAAAACAAGAGGCCCAGGGGCCACATCGCTCACCTGAGCAACAATTGCTTTAATTCTGATCAAATTAGCATTACAGTGTCAAAATATCTTGACAACTAAGTACAGTGGATCTTGCTTAAAAAAAAAAGAAAATCTGCCAATTTTTATCCACCTCTTTTTTGGGGTAAATACCAGGCCCCTTTTGTTGTTGTACCTGTAAGAAGATTTTTCTCTATTCCTAAATCCCCCCCCCCCATTTCGTGGCCCCACTTTTCTCTAGGGAATCATGGTTTCATCAAACATAAATCTGCATAACCTGTGCTTTCGCAGTTTTGAGAAGAAGATTTTTAAAGATTTTCTCTATATATAAAAATTTATCCCCCATTTTGGCCCCGCCCTACCCCCAGGGACCATGATTTGAACAAACTTGAATCTACACTATCTGAGGATGCTTCCACTCAAATTTGAGCATTCCTGGCCTAATAGTTTTTGAGAAGAAGATGTTAAAAGGTTTTCTCTATATATTCCTACATGTATGTAAAAATCCATTCCCCCAATTGTGGCCCCACCCTACCCCCGGGGACCATGATTTGAACAAACTTGAATCTACATTACCTGAGGATGCTTCCATTTTAATTTGAGCTTTCCTGGCCTAATAAGTTTGAGAAGAAGATTTTCAAAGATTTTCTCTATATATTCCTGTATAAATCCATTCCCCCATTGTGGCCCCACCATACCACCACGGACTATGATGTGAACAAACTTGAATCTACACTACCTGAGGATGCTTCCACTTTAATTTGAGCTTTTCAGGCCGAATAGTTTTCGAAAAGAAGACTTTTAAAGATTTTCTCTATATATTCTTATGTAAAACTTGATCCCCCAATTGTGGCCCCACCCTACCCCCGGGGACCATAATTTAAACAAACTTGAATCTACACTATCTGAGGATGCTCCCATTCTAATTTGAGCTTTTCTGGCCTGATAGTTTTTGAGATGAAGATTTTTAAAGATTTTCTCTATATATTCCTATGTAAAACTTGATCCCCCTCTTGTGGCCCCTCCCTACCCCCGGGGACCATGATTTGAACAAACTTGAATCTACACTACCTGAGGATGTCTCCACACAAGTTTAAGCTTTTCAGGCCGAATAGTTTTTGGGAAGAAGATTTTTACAACAACGACGACGACAACGACGATGACAACGATAGACAACGGACAAATTGTGATCAGAAAAGCTCACTTGAGCCTTTGGCTCAGGTGAGCTAAAAAAGATACCTCAAAGAACCTTTTCCCAGTTGTTTTAATCTCTTTAAGTGCCAATTATAACTAAATTTGGTGAAGTGGTTGCAGACCCAGAGATGTTATTTACGCAAAAATTGGTTACGAAAAAACGAACTATGGTAACATGCAAACATTTTTTTCAACCTTCAGATCAGAAGAGCCAGGCGTGATTTTTGTAATCTATTTACTATATAGCAAAACCTTGGATGAAAGATTGATTTAAAATTCATCTTTTTTAGATTTTTATTTTATTCATCCACATACAATTCAAGCTGTTGTACTCCATGCAGCAAACAATATTTAAAATAATATGACGTTCTTCATTCAGAAATTGATCTATAAACACACTAACCTCGACCTAGATTTCGTGGTGACGCATTTCTGTCTCGGTGATCGGGTTTCACAGCGACCTTCTCTTTCCAACTCGTGTGACATCTGCACAAAGCCCGCCAATCGTGACTACTGCAAGGCCTGGTTCCTGCCAGCTCTAATTATATACAGACGCTTACATAGATTTTGGGATCAAACTCTTATTTTAAAAGACCGAAGAATTACTATGAGTCAAAAACTTAGGTGATTAAAAAAATCTTTCGACCAGAAAATGGAAATCTTCTTTTGTACAATTCTTGTTGTTTTTTTTCCCCTTTTTTTAAACGATTTTTCTTAAAACTTAAGTAAAAAAATTTTTATTTCAATATAAAAATTGTATAAATTCGCTGATTTTCCAGTTCAATAATTCGTTCTAAAGTTTTTTTTTTTAAAGTTTGTTCATTCACCTAAAACATGTCCTTGAGGCGGTTTTTCAGATGGAAATAGACATTACCGACACTGGCAGACTTACCGACCTTGAGAGCGCGCCACAAACACACAGAAAATTTGTAATTTTTTTTTTCATTCGTTGACAAATCATAAACTTAAATCAGTATATTTGCTTTCTAACATAACTTTTACTTCGTATCAAAGAATATTCTCTGTTATGGCTTCGGGTATTGTCTTTTTATCTTTGGTTCCAGTACTAATGATTTTTTTTTCTTTTTTTTTATCAATCAATTAGATGATGTGTACTTTAAAAAATCGGGGAAAAGTGCGATTTCTAATTCAATATACATCTTCGCACTCCTCAGGGAAAATCATAGCTTGTTGCAAAGAACCGAGAAAAAAAAAGACAAACTTCCTCTGATGTACTTGATACCTTTTGTTCCTTTTCAAATGTTTCACGGTTTAATCCCGTGGTATAAAGCAAATTAAAGCTTTCTTCTATTTAACATAATTTTCTAATCAGTCATTGTCCAGAAATCAACTTTTAAATGAGATTTAAAAATCTAAAGCTCTCCTCCTCGACAAGAATTGAAAATGATTTCAAAAGAATATCAAATATCGCACTGTCCTTGCTCGATACAAAGAAATTTAAATTTTTTAAACATTACGTGGTAGCGCGATTTGGGTTCTAACAGAATTTATTCCAAATATGAATATATAGAGTACAATATATGGAACTTCACATACATCATATCGAAATTCCTATCATCGGATTTAATAACGTTTATACTTCTTCTTTCGGTAGAATAAATCAAAGTAAATCTCTAGTGCTTAACCCCACTTGTATCTCGTCTTTCTTTTTTTTTTTTAAAGAAAGGTTGGTTTCTATATTTGGAAAACATGGTAGTCCGTATAAAACTCAATCATTGTTTCAAAGATCTTCGCCTTTCAATTTTTTTTTATCATTAACTTCTCTTTTTTCTATAAAGAAGGCTCGGTGATCAGAAACCATTATGATAACTTAGTTATGCAAGTTGTAAATACATTTTTCCCCTAGCCATATATAATTTCTAAATAAACAAAATCCCAGTTATCCGTAATTTAGAATTCTTCGGGGGGGGGGGGGGGGGGGGGGGGGGCTGCTTTTATGCATGTAAAAATTATGAATGAAGTACACAAAAAATAATAATGATAACTGTTTAAATCTGTGGTCCATTGTACCTTAACTAATTTAAAAGGAATGTTATAGTTTCGCCCTTCTTGATATACGTTCACTAAACAGTGTAACATATCTTATCGCGATTTTCACGTGCTCGTAGTGTCCTTTCTGATATATTTCATTTTAATCAAATAAAATATACAATGTTGTATATTTTATTTGATAAAATGAAATATATCAGAAACGACAGTAGCACTAAAAGTATATAAAAAAAAATACAAAAAGACGCAAAAATGTATATCAAGCATGGGAAAGCCTTCAAAGTGTCGTTTAGGAATAACAAAGAGGTCAAAACAGTCTTTTTAAATTAGCATATTATTTTATTCAGACTACTAGTAACTTCCTTAGCGTTAAGTTTAGTTGAGTAAAGAATGCCCTTGACTTCACTTGTTGTAAAGAGGAATTCGGTAAAAGATACTTATTCAAGATTTAATAAATAACGATAAACGTTGATCATTAACTAATTAACCATCTCTATTTTTCACAGCAACCAAATCGAATACTTCTACTTTAAAAATCCCTCTAATAAGTCTTCAAGTAAGTATAGAGTGAATTTAGGTAGATTTTGAAAGATCTTTGTCAAAAAGTTCCGATATTACGGAAAACCGGTTCATATTCCTTTTTAGGTCTATCTTGGATAAAGTCACCAAAACAAAACTATGGAGTTTTTAAAATACATTTTTACTCATACATGTACACACATAAAACCATTTTTTCTGTATAATAAATAAACATAAATGTTGTATAAGATTCAGTCCCCGATTTTACTGTCCTCAATCTGCCGAGACGCCGGGAAGTAAACCTTAAAACTGAAGTCTGTCCTCGGAAAGGAGCCCTGTAAACGATAAAATAATAACATATTTTTTAATTAAAGCAGTCCTAAAATCCCGTTAATTTACATGAACATGCAATTAAAAACTGAATTTTGACAGCATCATATACAAATTTAGCTTCTTTATATTAAAAATTTGAAACTGTTACGTACATACACGTATAATGTTAATTAAAAAATCTAAATTTTTTGTAAAGGACAAGGACAATAGTTGATAGTACCAATCATAAACAAACTTGTACTTAAAACACTATGCCAGTATTAGGGTTTTTGTCTTGAAATTTTATGTAATGTGAATAATATTTTATTATTGACCCTTTTTTAAATACAACCTTTGACCTTTGCCTCGCGATTCTTTAAGACCATGCGTAACACGTGAATAAAAATTTGAATTCATTATTTTACTTTTATCTTGCACAATTTCCACTGTCATACTGCAAGACGAAAACAAAATGGAATGCAACCTTGCTATCATCGTCTCTTTACAAAGCCACAGTATTTTGAATCCAGGGTTAAAATGTATAAATATACGAAAACAAAATGTGAACAAAAACGATTCGTTGATCCCATAATATAGTTTATACTACATGTAAAAAGTATTTACATGCATTTGTATAATACTGCGGATAGTATGTCGTATAACCCCCCCCCCCCCCCCCCCCCCCCCAAAAAAAAAGAAGTCTAAGGTGAAAGAGATGTTAACTATGTTGTAATCATTTAATTAATCAATCCTTTTTAGAAAAAAAGCATCAAACGTCTCCAACCAAATATCGAAGCCATTAACAGACACAAAAGCTTACAATGAAGCTTGCTGTGGGGAACTTTCACTTACAAATGTAACACTTGAACAAAATTACATGTACTGCACTGCAGTATACATGGTAAGCTCAGACCGAAATTACTAGTAAATAAATACAAAGATTAAAATCCAAGAGGGGCTTTTGGGTGCTGAAGTAAACGGTACTAAAACTGTTAGAACTACCCCCCCCCCCCATCACACCTCGAAAAAAATACCTTACCTGATATAACTAGTGGTTAGAATAAGAGTATGGGGGATAATATGGATTCCGTGAGTAGCAACAGGTATAGTCATGATAACTCTCGGGTTTCATTGGGCGGTTCACGTACAAACAATCATTTTTGTACCCCTTCCCCATCAAAATCTGATGCAGGAATGTCTCCTGAACCGGCGGTCGATTGCACGTGCAACTCGCAGACGACACACTGTGATTGACATAATCGGGCAAGACGGGGTGGTGGGTAAATCCCGAGGGGTAGCGATAATAGTTTTCGTGATGAAAATTCTGTCTCGGGTCACTCAGCAGACGAGGGTCGTAGTAATAATTTGGAGGTTGCTGCATATTTCCGGAAGATGTCAACATTTTAAGAAAGTCTTTCAAAATTCAACAAACTGAAGGAATGGTGTCACCGGCAAGAGCAATTCACCATCACAAATAGTACCAAAAAAAAAAATAACTTCAACAAAGATTCCGTCTTCACTAAGAATATATGCGAAAGAGAAAACAAATTTCACATTTCTCAGCACCGCTTTAAATTCAACTTAAAAGATTAATGGAAAGATTTAAAGCTGTTATGATATCATTTTTAAAAGGTTTGGGCAATCCCACCGTGGTCTTAGACCTGTTTCCTTCCCTTCCCTCTCTTTCTACCTTTTATAGAATTCATAGAATTCAGTCAAGGATGTTTACAGTGTGTCGAAATCAATAAGGAGCCCACGTGGGCCTCTGTATTTTTCCGGGTCAGGGTTGACAACGCGCGATGCCATCTGATAAAAGGATCTATTTAAAAATAACAAGCGTGACGGGAGTTTGTAATGATTGCTAGGGAACATTCCATAAATAACATTTTTTTTTAAAACCTCATCAAAAGGTCGGTGGATATTATTTTGTGTTCTTACTTTATTGAATGAACTTCAAACGAATGGAAGTTTGTGTCTTGAAAATTCCAAATGTATCATTATCCTTTTTTTTTTTCGTTATCGTTCATATTAATTACAGGATGTACTTTGTAGGCCCGTGTCCCCAACTTGTATTTTCTATCCTTTACATCTTCACTCGCCTTTGTGATTATTATCTAGCGGAATACGGCATTGGTAGGAATCAAAATTACGGAAAATAACCAAAGTACAACGAACTCGACAAATGTCTTAACGCGTTAAAAATCAAATTGAATGGACCGAGTATGTGAAGACCAATTGCGCGTTTGATATACGCACATTGTCAAGCTAATAAGGCATCATGCAGAGACGCATGTTCTTTTTTATCCACTGACAGCAGTTTTTTTGAATAGTTGGGTTCGTAACTATAATTGTACCTTCATAAAATACTTGTATATGATCCCGCACTTATGCACTTGTCCGTAAATTGCAAAGTATTAGTATCTTAATTAAGAGCTTTGAAAAAAGAAATGGGTTTATAATAGCAGAATCTTATTTCAATCATTCTTCTCGTTTAAAGGCCATAAATGAGGTAATTTTCTTCAAGATTTTCTATACATGATCAAATAAAAACGTTCATGGATATCATAAAATGATTATCATGTATGATATAAATATGGCCCGTTTCCCCTACTGAATGAAGAGCACAGAATGATAATGTCAGTTAACTAGGTCATTGTAGTGCACAACAAAAAATCTCTTCATTTTTTTTTTTTTTGCAAACTCCATCATAGAAGAAAATTATTTTTTTGCCTGAAGCACACCCAGCACATGACTTCCTTTGACTGTTCTGAGAAAATCTCGAACAAAAATTTACAAAAACGTTCAAATCAATTCAATTTCCCTCTGCAATGCGAGACGAGACATTGATTTGGATTTTGAAATTGAAAATGACCTAGTACTTTTTGGCTGAACTTCCTGCTAATAGAATACTTTTGGTATTCATTTCCGATATAAAAGTCAGTAAAATTGAAATTAATCTGTAATTGGTAATATGGGTGAATAATTTTTTTTTTCACTTCATTTCCTTTGTTATAAATACGGTCACTGTCTTCAAATAGAAAACCTGTTCTTTCACTTATAAAAATTGTGCAAAAAACAAGTTTATATAGAAACTAAAAGTATATTCAGTAATATTCATTACAAGCATGTACAATCTTTCAGGCTTCCGTTCTGGGAATTCAAAGTTTAAGATCTATATTACCTAGGTTTTTTTTTTTAAATCTAGTTTAAAGTACATACATTTGCGTAAAGAACAACAATTACATAAAAACAAGTGTCAGCTTACAAATTCAGGGATGGGAATGGAAATCTTAAAAAGTGGTACATTTATTCATGATTGGGATCTAAATAGAGAAATATTATTAGTGACACAGTTTGTAGTTACCTAATATTTATAGAGACGCTACAGCTCATTTTGCACAAATACCGTGAAATGACAATTTATTGCTAAAATCAACAATCAAATATAGACCTAATGAGATGGTAACCATCTCAAAGGGCCTGCTTATAAATAGATGACATGATGAAAAGCATTTCAGAGAATTTTGCTTTGACCTTGACCTATATCCTAAATATTTGCCAGCTGGCATAGATCTTTTTTCATCTCATTATCCCTTACAAACAGACATTTTTGTTTCATCTGAGCATGATTAAGCAAACAGGAATTAATCTACGTCTAAAACTGATTATATAGAGATCTGCTTTGACCACCACATTGACTTGGTTCAAAGTCACTGCACACCATTAACCCAAAAGCTCGGTTTATGTGAGGAATAAGCCAAAATAGTAAATAAGCTCTTAAAAAAGGATTTTTGTTTCATCAGATAAGACCTTGACCTACAAACTTCATTCAAGGTCACTGCACACCCTTACACCACAGGCACTCTGTGCGTGAAGTATGAGCCAGATTGGACCAAGGAGAGAGAAGATATGCTTCAGACAAGGATTTTTCGTATAATTCTGCTATGACCTTAACCTTAGACCTAAAATCATGGTTCAAGGTCACTGCACACCCTTTACCCATAGACACTCTGTAGGTAACGTATAGGCCAGATTGAGCCAAGGTGAGAGAAGATATGGTCTGGACAAGAGAACTCGACCGGAGAGAGAAGGATGGATGGACTACAGAATGATCACAAAAGGGCGCCGACAGAGCTCGCCTCGAATAATTTTAGACAGCCTATACAATAAATATTGCTACCCCAGCCTATTGTTCAACACTGCATGTGCATTGGTTGTAACCATTTCAGCAAAAGGATGAAAAGACCACGAATTTCGACAGATTTAGCTACAAAACACATATAGTGTTAACTAAAATAAATACTAAATATCCCAGTCATCAATACTTCATTTTTTATAAGAATATTTTAACATATACATCCATCGAGCATTTCCATTTCCCTTCTTCGTCAGGTGCCTCATTTAAAATAATGCTCAGAGGTTGTGACAAGTTTAGAAATTTCTTAAAAGTTAAGACGCTTTGTCACGTGCGTGATCCTGTGCATAAATTATCTTCACTACCTATTTATATCTATGAATATTCCATTAACAACTGACTTTATAGTCATTAAAATCTTGTGTTTTGAGCATCAGCAGAAAACATGTAAATACAAATACTGTATATCCGGGTTTTTTCCCGTGTCACAAAATTTGCGAAAATGGGAGAAATCAGCAACATTTTATTTTTTAATTTGCATCAGTCATTTTGTGCAATTCAAAAAGTTTCTTATAAAAAATGATACAGGATGTAATTTCTGCTTATTCATTTATTTGCAATTTAAAACAGGTCGCGAAAAAAGCAAACATTAGATCATTGCAAAAATTACAGGATATACGGTAGTATTGTATAACTTTATGCAAACAAAAAACCTGAACTGCATTTTACAAAAGAACTTACTACAAAGTCGTAAATATTTTCAGTCTAATGGAATGATATTTAATGAACAAAACTTAAACAAAACATATTTAAAACAACTATTCTGATGTCCATAATTATATTTTACAGACATGAGAATAAAATATTGATTTAGTTTGTGATTTATTTACATTCATTACTTTGGTCGCAAGTCGTAAGTTCTTTTGTAAAATGCAGCCCTGATTACTGTACATACTGGGTTCATCACTGTACAATCAGCAGCCGTTGTGTGGAAGGGGTCAAATTTGTCGGCACACACCACGAGATCTGGGAGGGGGTAGAGTCGCAGCCCATTGTCGTAAGGCCAGTACACTGGGCACACATGTAGAGGCAGGGGGCATAGGTGGCCCTGACTGATCAGCGTCTTGGCAAACTGTACAAAGAATGAACACCCTATATTAAACATACAGAGCATTAAAGGAAGTGATTTTTGGTTTTTTAAAGAAAGCTCCCCTACTCTTTCTATTCGTTGAAAATTGCTTCACGTAAACATAAAGACTTCCGACCCTTTTTTGAGTGACCTGAAAATCGAAAGGAATGATACCGGCACAGCTATATCAACTTATCTGGGGAACCTGTATATAAGATTGAAGATTCATGATTGTCAATAGACTTGCTAAATTCTCTTTGTTTATTAATAAGCGATTTTTTAAAAACCTTTAAACGATGCCAAAACATAGACTGGTAGAGAGCAGGAATTATTCAATCATTTAATTTGTTGATATGATACAAAGATCTTGTTCCGTGTTATTTTTCCTAATAGAATAAGCACCAGTATTTGACCCAAAGAATACAAAAATTCCCCACTCTCCCTCCTAAATTTTTTTTAAAATTTAAATTCAAAAAGTGAATAATAAATAGCGCATGTCATGATAGAAAAAAAAACATGTGATGCAATCTGTAATTAACACAGTTCTGGCTGAGTTGCCAGGGAGCATGTGTTAGAAAATATGACACCCACTGATGTCCAACAACAACTACATCATTAATTAAATCTAACTAAAATAATGAAATATCTAATCAATTTTAACTAAATTACCTAAAAAGCCCCCAGAGAAAGGAGGTTCATAAAAAATAGATATTTTTATAAAAATAGTCAATTATCTAGACCTTGACACAATAACAGCAACAACAATTCATATTCATTTGAAGTTGAAATCAATGATGCACAGTATGAATATGGATGAACTAGCCTATATGGTACATCATTAACGTGTCAGGGAAATTTAAATTATTTCCATGAAAAAGAAACATTTAAACTTAAGCTTTTCAAATGTTCTTTTCTACAAATGACAGATGTGTAACAATGATAAAACCTGCATACAAATGGGGGATGGGGGCCATTTAAATCACTAGTAAGAACTCTGGATGAATTCAGGTCTCTGACTCGTGTTTTTCTCACATTAAAAAAAAATTGAGGTTTTGATTTTGGCCGATACTTAAAAATATTAAATTGTTTAAAAATTGCAAAAAAAATCAGATAAATTAGAATATAAGATAGGTGAACTTTTTTTCTTTTTTTTAAAACTTGCTGCCCACAAATTTATACAAGCTGCCAACCCAATGAACCCAATATGGGCAATAATAGGAAAATCCAAAACCTGGCGTTTGCTTAGCTGTGTGAGGAAACTTACATGGGTTGGGACATCGTTGTCGGCCGGAAATTTCACACAGTTTCGACACATCTTAGTGACAATGTCTTCCCTGAAGACCACTATCTCCTGCGTACAGTACTGGATCCGACACGGGTTCGAGGTGAAGGTCGAATTTGGCAGCTTTCTTCTGACCTCCTCCGTTATAGAGTTTGGTATGGGAGGTCTGCAGAACAGGAAAACACTGTTACTTAAAACATGGCTCTAACAAATTTAAGCTCAAATGACATGTATACAAGCTGCGGGATTTTTTTTTATTATACATGTACCTTGGTAAAATGGTTGACGGACCGGGGTCCTGTGACCCAGGAACAAATATAAATCTGCTGTTCTCCGCTATGTTGGGAAACTCCAAAATCAGGTCTATTAATGAGCGAAAGCTCTCTGAAATAAAATAAAATTATTAATCCATGTACATGTACTGCTGTTAATAACAGCTGCAGGAGGTATGTACAACAACATGAATTTATTGTACTAGCTAGGTGGTTCTGGCATTAGAGAGAGGCTAGTACATGTAATATTGTGGTTTTATTAATATTCAAGGGTATCAATTTTCGTGGATAAAGTGAAAATTACAGTTTCAAGGGTACGTAAATTCGTGGCCCTATCAATACAAAATGGTAATGGAAATTGCACTTCAATGAACACTTAATTTTGTGGATCAACTTAATAATGAAATCCACAAAAATTGGTATTCAATGAATATTGATGAATCCACAGTACATTATCTTCTAAGTGGTCCATTGCATTTGTTATTCTTTTGAGGTTCAACTATCCTCAGATCCAAAATTAAAGGGCGAGTTATGGAATTTTGAATTTGATTTTTCCAAAAAGACATATTTTAATAAGTCATATTATTTTATTGCAAAACCTATCAATTCTCCTTTCCCCATACTATCAATTTTATAGCATGTGATCCATTTTATCACTAATCTTCCACAGCTATAGTACACAACAGGACACTAGTCTGCTGAAATACACTCACCCCTGAGGACTTTGGCTCTGTGACTTTCTTGCGGAGCAGATATAAAATTACCACAAAGAATAAAACACGTAGGTGGAAAGTCAGAATATCCCGTGAACAGCACCCGTAATTTTTCTATCACCTGAAATATATATTTTTAGGAGGTAAAACGAAGATGCATGAACTCAATTTGCGAATCTTATTTATTGAATTTCAAATCAAACTGTACAACAAATTTCTGGGGACTGTTGAAAACAATTTGCTAAAAACATACGTCAATTTTATTTACAGCATACATCACTTTAATTTACAGTAATACGTCAACGTTCAAATACTTTTCCTTTTCACTTTAAAGCCTCTGATAACATGCATTTTAGAAAAATAAGAGATGAAAAGGCATGATAACAAGCATACTAAATTTTGACCATTCTATATCAACCCTTTCACGTCATGTTAGTTCTGGTCAAATTTGACCGGAAAGCTATTCCACTTAAATATGGCATTGTTCATAGTTGACTTATTTTAAGTTCAATGTACAAAAGATTAAAATAATTATGATAAACAGAGACTTGACATTTATACAAACATATATATAATACTTGTTTCATGCATTTCAAAATATCATTTTCACACTAAAAATGAGTAAAATGTACCCGATGTGAAGGGGTTTAAGTAAATACATGTACATGTATACTGTAAACCAACATTTGCGGCGACTTTTTTTGGTTGCTTTTTACTTACAATAAACTGGTTTGCGACGACTAATGTTCGCGACCAAGCCTTGTCCAGACCAGTATTTTGTTATAACAGCCATACGATAAAGACTGGTTCGCGGCGAGAAATAATCGCGACGACAATGCTCTCGCGAACCTCGCAGAAATTTCTCGCACGCGAATTAAAGTTGGTTTACAGTATTATCCTGTAGAGCTCACTGAGGGCATAAAGTTCTACCCTTGGATAGACCAAAATATACATGTATATGTACAGTATGTCATTGTTACGTGTGCAACTCTTTCAGACGTTTTCTTGACCTAATTTAACTGACCTTGACCTGGTCCAGCCAGACATCAGATAAGAACACAAACATGGCGTCTCTATTCTCTTGCTCCACCTGTTTTAACTTGACTGAAGCCTTGGCACAGATGCTCGACAATCCTCCGAAAAAATTAATGTTTCCAAAATATGCCCTGTAATGGAAAGATCACATACACCGTACTTCATCAAAGTTTTTATGAATCTTTTTATGTGAATTTTGTTTATTTTTGATAAAAATATAAATATGGCTGCTTTTCAACAACCAGTACTAGCTGCTAAAAAATATAGTTACGTTAATTGTTGTGAGCAGATCTAAGAATATAATACCCACTTATTTCAAAATACCTGCAATCATCATATTTACATGAAAACAAATCAAACATTCCCAATACACATAACACATTTTCACACACATTCAATGAAAATGAAGACACTTTAGGCCCTTAATTTGTTTGAAATACACAATTTCCATAAAATGAACACAGTTTGATCCTCAATTCTGCTCAATATTTTTAAAACAAGCCCTGAATTAACCTTGTGACTTTTGCTGGTTCCGGGGGAGGGAATCCAAATGCATTGACATGGAAGACTTCATCTTCGTACCAGCCCTCCGCCAGCACAAAGCAATTCTCTGTAAACAATCCCGTATGGAAATTCTATCGCAATGTTAAAGATTTTTTCATTGAAAATTTAAAATATTCTTAAAATTTATTCAAAGCATCAATTTACCTGGTACATGGAATTAAGGTAAACATTTCCCTCTTTTTCCTTATGTTTTTTTTTAAATCACCACAAATTACCACGTTGAAAACAAATAAGTAAAAAATTTGTAACTCTTATAAATAACTTATTTAGAAATACATATGTACTTCACACCACTTCAATATGTTTTATGGCAGAGAAAAAAAGGAACAGTCATTTTTATAAATTCCCAAATGTCTACAGTTCCTGTACAATACACACTTTATTAAACTCAGCCAATCTTAACCAACCAAAATTAGGGATGTAGAGAATGTTAAAAACACTGAGCCCAAATTTAATCAAAAGTAAGAAGAAGGATACAGCATCACTGAGGTCCACCTGTACCGCTCCTGTTGGATCCTCCACAAACCACTTTCCCTGAAAACCAAGAGACGGATCCACATAATTTAACATCAAAACATAGTATAAGTGTAAGCATTTACAGTGCACATAAAAATTCAAAATTTCAGTGAAGATATCGGAATATTTTTTTATTTTTTTTTTAACTGCAATATTCTGCATGCTTCTAAGGGATCAAATTAACTTTCAATTAAATTTTGCGTTAAGACTCATGAATTAGCATAGCATTACCTTCAAAGGGTTCTTATGAATTTTCCATTAAATATTGTATTAATACACGTGAATAAGCAGAACAATGTCTGTGGCCTTGATTCAAGATATCTTAGGTTTTACCTCTTTTAGTTGCGTCAACATGCCAAGGACAATAATTTCTCCCAACCTGGCAGTACTTCCTAGTAAATATTCAATTGGCTTCAGCTAAAGCAAAACATAACAAGATATCTGTGAGCCAATGCTTACTAGTGATACATTTGCTCTGATGTGAATATACAAAATAAGCAAAGTTGGTATTCAACAGGAAGTTGACATTGAATTGGTTCAAAAATGAATCCCACCACGTGGCATCCCTAAACAAAGAGAGTGTGTTGAAATTTCAACCATCTGTGATGCATAGTTGCTGAGAAATCTTTGATGAAAATTGTTAAAAATTTTGGCTTAAAAGAAGCAGTCAATGTTTAACAGGATATTGAAGTCTGATTGGTACAAAATTGAATCCCACTACATTGCATTCCTAAACAAAGAGTGTATCAAAATTAGTTTAAAGCATCTGCAACTAATTGTTACTGAGAAAAATGAAATAGAAACTTGTAATCGACAAACACACAAGGATAAAACAGTATACCCCCCTCACCTTCAGAGTGGGGGTATCATACAGATGGATTTTATATCAAATTCACACCAACAGAACTCAATATTTTAGACTGCAAGATGGACCAAATCAGAAATCTATACCACACAAATGATTTTATTATATCCATAGCAAGGGGACAAAAATTTATCGAAACCTGGACAGGAGATTTAGCATCCCATTTCCATCCCCATCAACATGTATCTTTACCTGGAATTTCTTAGCACTTTCATCTTTCTCTGCACCAATAACAGGGGGAGTAAATAAATCATGTCTTTGGGTTCTCTGATAAAAACAAAAGATGTGAAACAATTACTCATCAAAAAGCAGAGTATACTCAAAATAACTGCAAAATGTTGTTAAAATTCATTTTTCTGAAAAAAGCAGGGAAAATGTCAATCTGATGGATTACATCTAGTAAAATACCTTTCTTTTCATTTTTTTTTTTTTTTTTACACTTGTATAAAATTTCATACATTTAGTTACTTTATCAATTTCCATGTATGAGATAAAAATGTCTCATAGAGTTAGGGATAAAGAAAATACATGTGAATACCGTATCTTCTTTTCTTTCCCCAAAAATCACCGCTGCCTGTTTAATTTATGATCCATACAACCAATGTTTAAATTACCTGCTGAAGAATGGTGTATCTGTCCAAGAACAGGGTCACCTTGTCTTGGGCAGTTCCATGTAGACATGGGGGAGGTAGCCCTAAAGTAGAATTTCTGAAGGAAAACACCCAGTGCAGATGTCAGATTATTCATCACATGTATGAAGTAGTTCAATATCAACAGTAACTAATTTCATTTTGCACCATTCTATGGTATTAAGAACATGTATATTTATATCATATGTTAAAAGAAAATACATTCCAAATTAATGTAAACCAACTTTTATTTGTTTTCGAGAAGTTTATGAGAGGCTCGATCATGAAAATAATTCCCATGAACGGTTTTGGATCTGGTATTAATTGTAAATTAGAAAAGTGAAGTCATCATACATGCCAACTTTTGAAAATCTTCATGGGGGATTTTTCGCGAACGACATTTTTCATGTCTACAAATTTGCAACATTTAGTCGTAAAAATATAATTTGTCTTTTTTTGTATGTTTTTAAGAATTTATTCCATATATTCAAACAAGCTAACAAATAAAAAAAAAAAGGTTTATTCTTTAACAACAAATGTAAAACTTTCAACAAGTGTGCTTAAAATTCAGGTCCATGGTAAAAGAATCTGCAGCCAGGAAACATATGCTCTCTTTCTTTAGCTAGACAATGGCCTACAAAAAATATGATACATATATATTATTAAATGCAGTGTTTGTCATAATGTTAATGTTATTATACAAATGGTCTACAATACACTTAACAATTTTTGTACTAACCTTCATCTTGGTCCACATTTTTTCCAATGCAAAACGTTTGCATTCCGACGTCTGATTGACCCGAAGCATGGATGCACTTACATGTATGCCATTCGCTGTAGCCACCATGGTTAACGCTGGAAAAATAGTTACACTGAGCTTAATTTAATTCTTTAAACAGTTTGAAGACTAACAAATTTTACAGGAATTTTTAATCATAGTTAACTTTAAAGTGAAAATGTTTTTACATACCATCACTCGGAAACATTTAGTGATTTACAAGCGATCGGTGCTGTCAGCATGGTCAGTTGCTTCATTCGTTCTTTATCTATAAAACAATTAACTTCGATCGCCTAGGTCGTTCTCTGTGTGTACAATACATGCCAATTAATTTTTATCAACACACGCTCTCAGTTAACTCCAATTAACCTCCAAACACATGTTCACACATCCCAAATCACGACATGTGCCACAGGTAAACAGTAATGGCAACCCTAAATCCCGATTTCTGATTGGCTGGCCAAACAGAAGCCGCGCGATAAAATTCATGACGGAAATCGGGGTATCTTGTCGTAATATTTACGAAATCGGGATTTCTGTACAATTTACAAATCCCGATTGGGAAAATCCCAACTAGATCGGGAAGGTTGGCATGTATGAGTCATCCCAAACAAAACTTGGTTAAAAGTATTTTCTTTTTAATTACATATGTTGTTAACATTATCAAGATTATATAGAGTAGTACAGGTATAATTGCTATGCAAAAATAAATCATCTCTAAAGGTCAGACGACATGTTCCTCAATTTTAAATAACTTTTTCCAGGAATTTGTTAATGGTTTACTACTACTTTGACAAGCTTTCTTGCAAAACATCAGGGTACCTTAACAGGCATTTCTGCAAAATACTTGAGTATGCATTATCCTATATAATCTTCTTGAAAATACACTTGAATTGCTGATATAAAAAAAATACATCTACAGCACTGCGAAATTCACTTTATCAGAAAAATATCTCCGCCGGGGCTGCTTTTGAACTCACGACCTCTCGAACCTATATGCTTCTGGCAGTGAGCGGCCACGGTTCTAACCACTTGACCATCTAGACATATAACCAATTACTAGTAAATTTTGATCATTTTTAAAGTATTTATAAAATTAATATTTTTTATTGAAACTCTTTATTAATACGAGGAGATACAAAAAGATTCTCGAGGAACGTATCGTCTGACCCTAATAATATTATATCCTTTAAAACCTTAGGATTCAGTTTAATCAAAATTACCAGAGACATGATCAGCAGGACGAGTGCTCGCCAAAATTTGTGTTGCAGATACTGTATACAGGGAAATATTCGTCCCCGATTCATTTTTGCCCTCATTGTCAGCAGGCAAATTTAAGACTGGGCAAATTCTAATATCTTATATTATCTCTCTTTAAACATGACTCTGTCTGGGCAAATTCAAGAAGGGACAAAACTGTTTGCACGTGTAGAAGGACGAAAATAACTCTGTATACAGTATATAGATAATTTTGAGCAACCAACCTGCTGAACACGCCTCAGTTGTTTTTCATAACATTAGTTTTTTATAATATTGGCATTTTCCATTTTAATACAGATAAGATTAATACAGGTAATATGATATTTCCAGTAGCAACAACAATTATCTTTTTCTCTCTCCAGTGAGTGAAGGCGATAATCAAGCCCAGTGAGTGAAGGCAATAATTAAGCTTCTAATTTACCCTGTCTTCAAACAAACTGTTTATTCATTCAATTAAATTGACAAATTTTACTATATAATTATATTCTATAAAAAAAATTCAAATATTTTCAGCAGAACGAACAACAACTTACTGAATAAATTTCTTGCGATCAGCACTGTAAGTATATCTAGGCACCGAGAAAGCGTCAATAACACAAAATACATTGTCACTGTAAAGCAAAAAAAATTAAAATAAAATTCAGATATCTAATGTACCAAGATTAAAAAAATGCTCCTGTTGGCCGATTTCAAAGCCAATAAAAGACAAACCAAATTATAGTTTATGAATTTGATTGACAAGATGTGAGAATATACATCACAATATGTATTCTTCAGATCTTTTCCAAATCTTTATTTGACTGTAAGTTTTTCAATTTTATATGAAAGTTTACCTGCTTAGAAAACTTCAGTACAATAAAGAATCACAAAGAAAAAAAATTATACAGAGCAAGCAACTTCCTAATTTATATCTCTGTATGATAGAAAATGTTTATTTTCTCAAAAAAAATAAGAAACAATTATCTTTTCTAAATGATTTTAAAATTTGACCTTTACATTGAAAAATCAAGTATATCTATATTAATCCTTATAAAATAACTGTTAACAACTGTGTTAAATTATCATTAACAATGTGTCATTAGGAAGCTGCAGGTCTGTAGCTCTCAGTCTAATAAAATTCAGATGGACGATTAAGGAGCTACACGGCCTCCTGTAGTAAGAAAACTGCAATTTATGGAACACAAAAAATGAGTTTTGGACTGATTTTTCACACAAAATCTGTGGAAATATATAGTACCATTAAATTCTTCAGCCAATTTACTACTGATATTGTTACTTTATTTACTTGCCTCAGACGTTCTCTAAAACACACTGACCGACCTTGGAAAAAGAAGCATGTTTAATTCACGTCACTTTTTTACATGTAAACAGACTGCACCACTTCACTTTTAGGGGCTGGTGTGTTTAAAAGAATATCAGAAGAAAGTAAAGTAAAGTAACAATATTTGTCAATTGTAAAATGTCTGAGAATTTTTAGGGGAATCAAATTTTCAGAAATAAGATTATTCATAAAACTATTCCAAAACTAGCGCAATTTTTTGGGCGCCGTTAATTGCATTTTTTTATTATGGAAAGCACTATAGCTCTCAGGTCCATCCAAAATTTTTTTAGACCATGAGCTACAGACCTGCAGCTAGAAGGACCCCTACCCCTCTTCCTGTTCAGCGTTGCATTCTTGAACAGCAGCCTCACAAGCATCCTTCCCAATTAATGAAGACTGCACTAAAAAGTAATTCATCACATCACTTGTAACCATCGTCCATGCAAAATAATGGACTAAGTTACACATACTGTGGTTTCATCAATATTCATTGAATACCAATTTTTTGGTTTTCGTTGTTAAGTTGATCCACAAAATCTATTGTTATACTTTCATGTTAAATACTGAAATCTGATTGGTTAAGACGCAGTTAATAATATTTACTATTACCCTCAGCGTTAGCAACGCACTTGGCAACGGGTAACATTAAAAAAATTATGCGCGTACGGTTCGCTGTAGAATTCATGTTATTCCTATATAAAAGCAGTAAAATTTTCTTAAAATTTTTAATAAAGACATTCAGTATAACAAAATAAATAGTGCCTGTTTGGGAGGATAACAGTTGAAATTGACACCCCTTTTCGCGTTGGTTGACAATGGTTTTCTCGGGGTGTCAATTTCAACTGTTACCCTCCCAAACAGGCACTATTTATATAATGTTCACTGAAGTGCATTTTCAACTAACATTCTGTATTGAAAGGATCATTGACAATGAAGTTATGCATCCTTGAAACTGATTTTTGTTCAATACACGAAAATTGATACCCAAAAATATTAATGAAACCACAGTAAGAGGTTTATACAATAATGGCATAGAATTCTAACAATAATAGTTATGTCATATATATTCATTATGAATAATATTTCATCAATATACATGTATATTTGTTACTTTGTCATAACAGTAATTTGTACATATGTACATGTATAGCAATATTTAAGGTGCCATGAGTATGATTTTTATCTTTTAATCCAAAATTTCCTATTGTCAGGTCACAAGTTCTTGTGAATATGTCTTTGAGTTGACACTTACGAGGTTGTTTCTGGATGATTTCAATCATTTTATCAAGAATCTCATCTCTTTCTGATTCTTCCACATGGGTGAAAACTTCTATCAGGTATTTACTGGCTTCACTGAAATATATCATATCAATATACAGCTTATTCATTAAGTGAGCGACATATTGGATGTAACATGTTTGCTATTAGATAATAATCAAATAACAGACATGTTACATCCAATTTTTTTTATTCAGATTTCCCTTTCAAGCATATGATATAGAGGGTATTTCAAGATGAAAATCACTTGTAAGCAAATTAACTCTTCATGAACAGTTTTTTTTATTGCACCTTCAGCAGAATTGTAGGAAGTAGGACAAAACTTTAGCATGATTGAAAATAACTTATCAGTATAATCTGTTATGTCATGTCCTGAATAGCTAGGATATATTACTGTATTAGTATTTTCCATATGTGAAATTAATGTCTCCAAAGCTGTTTAAATTACTTACAGTCTGTATAATACTAAGTGATCTGCATCTGCATGTCATGTTTATCACCATTATCATGGTGTATAAATATTGAAAGTGTCAGATATTATAACCAAAACTTGATATCAGTTTAATTAAAGAGTGCATAAAATCAGAAATCCAAAAGAACAAAAATTCAATAAAAATGACACAAAAGGCCAGGCCTCAGGATCATAAAGCAAACTTTGACATTAGTCAAAAATTGTTCACTGTCTTAATGTCTCTTGATTGAAAACACTGACAAAATTGAAATGCTCATCATTTTATGATATTTCATGACTGATTGAAAATTTGACTTAAGTCTGAAATTGCTTTATGATCCTGAGGCCAGGATTTATACCTAACAACTGCAGCCTGGCAAGAACTACCATTTTAATGCTCAACTTGCAACACTGCCCAATCACTATATCATTTCAAGCCACCCCTTTGTGTACTAATTAAACAGTGGGTTAAAACTGACAAAAGGTATATCTTTCTTTGCTGAATTTTAAGTCATGAAGATTATACCAGACCCTTAAGATAATGGCAAGGAATAAACTATGAGTATGAGCTATAACAGTAGACTTTAAGTATAACGTTAGGCTAAATATTTTCCATTTCAATAAGAAAAAAAGCTGACCAACTTACAGCAGGATTCTGACTACAAAACGGTTAACAGCTTTAATTTTCAAGACTTTTCAACAAATGAGTCTTAAAGAAATACACAACTAACCTCCGTAGTGTGAATCCATGCATTTTAAACGCCGACGTCAACTGGCTCTTCAACTTCGCAGCCATTTTAATTTCCCGCCAATATTCTAAACATCAAACATGAAATGGTACTATAAACCATAATGTACCACAATGAATAATAATGCAGCGACATTCATCGTGACTTCATAAGACAGTTATCAGAAAAACATAAATTCTTGTAATTTTTTTAATGCAATTACCTTATAATTTTTTTTTTCATCGACGTTTTAATTTTGATCGGGTTCGTAATCTATTTAATCTTAACCATAAACTAAAAAGATGGCGCAGAACGTTGAGGACGCGCAAGCACGTGTGCGAGATGCCTTTAACAAGATGATGGAAGGGTTAGACAAAGACATCATTCGCCAGAGACAGGTGATATAGTGTATTGAATATATTCCCGTAGCGTGTGCATTACTTTCATTATTGTTTCTTCCATAAATAGAGTTTCTTTAAGGAAGTTCGAATTATCTCTATATGTTTCATAATTTTTTTTTTGTAAAAGCTCATTATATCTGATGTTATTATTCTCCAATTCATCATTTCGTCTGTGAATAGGTTTTTGTTTTGCACTGATAATGGATGGTCAGTAAATGTTATACACAAGTTGCAATACATATCTATCACGCAGACGAACTGATGCAACTTTTGTTAGGCCACAGACACCTGAATTTTTAAGAATTTATGAAGATATGCAATTGCTTAATTCAATGCATTGGGAGTTATATAATCATTGAACAGACAATCTTAATTAAAATACATTTTGCTCATATCTCCTTTGAAATATGAAAATAGTATATTCAAGTATTTATAATTGAACTATTTGTTTTTGCTGATTAGAGACACAGAATAAATATGGATTCACAGTTTATGATAATGTAATATAATATTTCAGGAAGATATGCACACTTGTGCTGCCAAGTGTTACAGTGACAGAAAAAGTCCAATAGAAAGTGTAGAGAGATGTGCAAATATCTGCAATGCAAAGCTACAGGATGCATCAGTTTTTGTTCAGAGAGAAGTTGAAGGTTTCCAGGTAACTGATCTTAATTTGCTAATCTCACAACACTTGCATGAAAATCAAATTCCTTTAAAATGGTGAGAGAAAAATGACCATGAGACATTTCATAACAAAGCCACCATTCATGTTATAAAATACCATATTTGTGAGTGTGACCATCTTCTCGACTCAAGAGTTGCTGATCTGCTTAGATTTTACATAATTTTTTGTTAATTATTTGGAGTTTGCTTGATTAGAAACCCTTGACATGCAGGGGAGTGCAATTACCATAGCCCGACGCCCAGGCTACCAATTTCAGAGGTTGGGCTAGCAAAAATATTAACTGTCGTAGCCTGTCGGGTTAGTAAATCATAACCAGAGTTGGCAAAATATGCAATGTCCTAGTAGGAAAAGTGTATTGTCATTGTTATCACAAAAGCAAAAAAGCTTCTCCTTTTGTGCCATGATAGCCTAAAAATTTCTTAGACATCTTTTTCTTGTGCTACATTCTTTTGAGTAGCTTCTACAAACACTCTGCTGTAAGTTTTACCAACAGTGTTGACCAGTGGCTAGATGAGATAGTCGCGCCTCGCTGCACATGGCATCGATATAGTAACCTGTGCAACTGAGCTGCGTTCAAGATTGTAGCAGCTAGCCTAGCCGCTAAGTAGTAGATATCTAGATCTATTGAATGGACCGCTAGGTTAGCCGCTAGGTCTCAGATTTGAAGTTTGAAATATTCAACTAAAGACTAATTACATCGACGTAATTTGTTAATTTCAAGCGGAAATATGCATGTTTAAATTCAGGAAAACGTTAAAGATGAACAAAATATCACTAAATAAATAGATTTCATGTTAGTTACAAAGTGGTAACTAAGGCGGCCATCTTGAATTTGATGCTTAGCATAAAATATTTAGGCTACGAATATCTACGTAGCGGCTAGGCTAGCTTATTGTTCAACTATGTAGCAGCTACGATCAGGAATGCAGCCCTGTTTTCAAGTGAACACTGTAAAATGATTCCCTTTTCCTTCTGTGTTGAATTGGTATTTCTTTCCTATGTTTTTGTTGGCTTTTTTTTTAAATTTCTTTTACAGAGAGAGAGAGAGAGAGAGAGAGAGATATTATAAAATTTCTGCTGTAACTATACATTGTATTCTCATGGACACATTTTAAAGTGACCTGCTTAGTAAATTGAAAAAAAAATATTCATATTTTGCATATTATTGTTTGTGCATTTTCTATTAATTTCAATTAAATTTACCATTACATAATAAATTGCATAGTTGTATTTTGTACATGATATTCAACAGGATAGAATATATGCATACATAGATAAATGCAGTGATTTTATAGAGTCTGTTCACATTAATTCACAATGTTATGTTCGGGTTTTCTTATCTAAACACCCAAACCAGTTTTGTTACTAAAATGTTTAGCATATCAAAAGAGCAATGAAGTTGAATATTTTTGAACTAGTCTACTGCAGAAAACATGAAAGTAATAAATACTTTGTATATTAATAATTATATACCCCGGTACACTTTATTTGTATCATTTGTGGGAAAATATTATGTACATAATATTTAGGTTTTTTATAAAATGTGATGTTGACAGGCCCGACAATAGTCTGGCTAGTAACTTTGAACCTTGAGCTAGTAACTTTTTTACTCCCACTAGCCCCTGGGCTAGTAGCCAAAATTTGTAATTGCACACCCCTGACATTGGAAGATGGAGTATATCAATTCATGACAAATACATGTAAGGCATGGCATGAGGATCCCATTAAGAGGGCTGGATGGTTGTGGCCACTTTTTGACTATATTTACCTCCTTTATATGAAGAGCTATGTATAAAGATATAGGAAAATGTTCAAACTTTTAAAGCTAAAATATTTTGATTTTTTTTTCAACAATAGGTTATGACCAAAAATATATTGAATTTAAAAGTTTTAGATCTGATGGGTAATTTCTTGAGACACCCCCCCCCCCCCCCCCCCAATCGTCCTTAAAACTAATTATTTACATTTCTTAATGTTTTAATCTGTTATAGTAGAATTAGAATATAGTAATTGTCTCATTGGTATAGTAAATACTCTGAGAACTGTACTATCACTACACTGTTAAATTTAGAAGCAGGTCTGTAGCACCCGGTCTGAAAAAATTTGGATGACAACCAGGGAGTTACAGTTCCTTACCATACAATCTTGAAGAACTATAGATGTTAATCTTTTAGATTTTACTTAAGATAAAGGCACCATGTTAAAGTTTTCTTATTGCTTCTCTCAGAATCGTATCTCCCGATGTGCAATGGACTGCCAGGATGCAGCGCGGGACAAGATAACCGAGAACACCAAGGAAAGCGACATAGCAAGGTTTAAAGAAGACATGGAGAAATGCGTAGTCAATTGTGTGGACACTCATATAGCACAGCTTCCCTCACTAGAAAAGAGGTTACGGCTCGGACTAACGAAGGGGAAATACGACTGAATCAATGCTGCTTCTTACTAGGATCTTAAATTAGACCATTTTCTCTTTTTTTTTCAATTTTTTTAAAAATCAGTTTTAACTTTCAAGACATTTTTGTTAAAAGGTGTGTATGTATTAATGAGACTTTAAGTTGTATGAATTTAATAAGAATGTATTATTAACGTAATCTAGTTCCATGTGGAACGAAGTTTGTTTGTGAGTGCAGAGCATTAAATCCTATTTACATGGTACAAAAAACTACAACTCATGAACAAAAGCTTAAAGTTGTATGCATTACAAAATGTATATAATGGTAGAAGTTTTATGTTAGAATATAATTGTACATGTGCTATTGTAAATGTAGTTGATGTACATGAAATCAGGAATTAAATAAAAGGGTATTCATGTATGTCAATGATTTTGTCACACATGAAAAAACCCTTATATTTCAACAGTTTATTAAATTTTATGTGATGATTTTGTAGAAGAGAATCAAGATATATGGAGTTTATTATTACAATCATATTCAAACAAGAATTTTGTAAGTTCTTTTCTTTCATTTTAATTTGTTGCTGGCATTTTAGTGTGTTGTAAATATTTGACAGTCAAATGATAAAGATTCTTTTCAAACAAAGTGGACCCATAGCTATGAAAAGCTGCAAAAGGATTATCTATGAAAATGGTGAAAAAAGACTTTGGATCATGTATTTTGAAGCCTTTCAAATTTAAACTCTATTTAACATAGAGCATACCTGTCAAACCTTCAGACCACTAACAGATAATCTGATAAAAAAATTTTTTTATAAACAAATGGGTTTCAACTGAAATAGTTCTGATTCTAGGGCTAGGTCCTATAGATCATTGAGTAAAGATTGCACTGGTCTATTGAGCCATTGCCTGGATTGGCTTTGAGATGCTAAATTGGATCATACATGTACATACATGTATATGCATCAGTCCAAACTTTGTGTTTGAAATTTATGTGCATTTGTTCCTAATTTAACTGCTCAACTGAGTAATAGGTGGACATTTATTAAACTATTTATTTTCAAATCTTCTGTGCATTGAATGTAAATTTTGCTTTCTTCTCGATAGGACTAACATTGCTCTAACATTGATCTGATGATTTAGTCAAACACAGCGTTTTTCATTTGCAAATGCTGGGAGTTATAACAGTATAGAGCAAGTTAGTGTGAATTCGGTAGGTAAAGTTGCTGAAAACGTTGATAGTGGGTGAATAAACCCAAAGATGTTTGCTTAAAAAGAAGAAGCAGATGTTAACTCCTTCTCGTAGCTAAGTTAAAGACTTTTCTGTTGACTAGATAAAGTCGCGTACTTTCAATTAGAATTCTAAAAACAACATTTGAATGGTGAGGAAATCGGACGAAAAAATTTTCTAATCTATAATGCATTAATTATTTCGTGTGGGGGTAATTCTGCATCTTTGAATAATTAATTAATTGCGACTGTGGTCTTGATTATATCCACACTGGTGGTTGGTACACGTAGCTATTCTTGGAGTAAGAGTCCACCGATCTACGAGGGCTGTCCCAAAACAGCGTAGACAATAGACGTAAACACATCCCGGTAACTTATAACGTGTTCACTGCAATTTAATTAGACTTCTATGTTTTATTTAATGACCCTTTGGCAAACAATACTGACAAGAATAGAATTACTGGCCCCCCCGCCGGTCAAGCAGTATACTAGTATCGACCAAGGCTGATTTAGGAACTTGACCAAGGTATTAGTGGTATAAACATTTGGTATAAATTTATTGAAAATCCGTCAAATTTTGTAGGCATGAGAGGGCTTACAAGGTCAATTTTTGGATACAACGGAGTCATTATTGTGATCAAAGTCCCATAACTCGAACAAAAAGTATCGACCAATGCTGATTTTCGAACTTGACCAAGGTAGATAGTGGTATAAACATTTGGTATAAATTTAATGAAAATCCGTCAAAATTTGTAGGCATGAGAGCGCTTACCAAAAAAGTGTGACGGGCGGAAACACGGACGGACGCCCGGCATTTCTATGTCCCCGCTCCGCGTTGCGGCGGGGGACAAAAAAATTAAATTTGTACTGTGCTTATTCCTTGAGAAAATGAATAATTAGTAACACCAATTTTTGTCAGGCGGTGCAATGCATGTGCGACGTATGCACGTTTAAAACTTCCAGTCATTAGGTTTGTTGCGTAACCTCATCGTTGGCGATAACATTTACGTTTTATTTCCGAAAATGTCTCGCATAAAAATGTGCTTTCTTTAAACATGTACCCTAAGTGCATATTCATTTTCATTAATACATTTCTAGTTTTGTTTTTTAAAATATTTTACAAGTACAAACGATCCGCCGACACCAAACTTGCCTTGAATAACTTGTTGTCTCACGTTGACGTCGTCATTTTATTGCGAGTTTTAAAATTAACATTATTTATTATTAATTATGTATTGTAATATTTATTTATTTATTTAAGATAATTATAATTAAATATTTACAAATTGACAGGACTGAAATCGACACGCCCTGTTTATCGATTAGATGAAACCTACAGCGACCTAGGAAAAATCACGGACTGCACGAAATTATCATGATGGTGTCAGACTCAAATTCCCATAGGAGATGATTTGGTTGTTTCTTATAGCTAACGTACTGATGTACATTAACAGTAATTTAGTAAATTTAACTTACTTTTTACAATCAATATATTAGATTGTTAAAAGAAAGATGTAAATATAAATATTGCATAACCCGCTAACGCGGGTTTTGTATTTTTTCTGCAATGTTGTTACCTTCATATCCCGAATGAATCATCAAAGAAACCATTTTATTGTTTAAATGAACACACTAGCTGCCGCGCTGTGTTTTTCTGCAATGTTCGCTACCTTCATAGTCCTATAAATCATTAGAAGCATTTAATTGTTTATATTTAAACGAACATGACTATCAAAGTTAATGTATTTTTATTAACATCTGAGGGTCAATATAATACGAAGACTTTTGTCATAATTATTTTACTTATAACATTATTACTAAAGGTAGACATGATATATACATGTAGCAGTAATTTCAAACAACTTGATTTGAAAAAAAGTCCATATACCTGTATTTCTAAGAATTATTTATAGAATCGAATCCTGCAAACAGAAGGGTTACGACGCAAAGTCCAAAACAATAAACCGAGAGGACACGCGACGCATAACATGTTAACTTTTTTCTTCAATATTTCGATGGATTAAACCAGAGACTTAAATTTATGTCTCTGATTAAACGATTCCAAAATTGTTTTTTTTTCAACCAAAATGTGGAGGCTTGGGATTTGCCTAAAAAATTATCCCTATAGTATATACAGAAAAGAATTAAGGTGAATTGGGCGTTGCCATTGGAATTTACATCGGACTCGAAGTCTACCCGGTATCTCCAACAACAACAAACTGAACAGTGCACTGTATATTCTGCTGTAAATGTCGCACCCCAACACAGGCATGTGCAGAAACCTGGTAACTTTATTTTAACAAACAGGCAATGTAAAGACAGTCACTTCATTTATGGAGTATATACTGATTTGTGCATGTGGTCTCGCTAAAGCATTTCGGCTTCTTGTGTTTACGTACAAGTCTGGACCATGTGCACGTGTACGTTCACATGTGCCTGCATGTCTCATTTCTGAGGGGAAAAATATGTCAACAATTTTTTTTAACAAATTTTAATTCCAGATCACATTCCTATTTTCATTTTATGTCTGCATTAATCTGATTAAATACGCAATAACAAAATAAAGCTAAAATTTATTATAAACAGCTGATCGAGGTTTAAGAAGCCAAAATTTGTTTTGAAGTTAAATAAATTAAAGATTATAATCAACAATGGATGTGACAGTGTTAGATTTAACAAACTCATATTTCAGAAAATAATATATTTCAAGTTTCCTTTAATATCTTCTCTGAAATAATTTAGATATTGCAGAATTAAGAGCACAATATTAAATATAACCCGCTTACATGGTTTAGGTAATTTTTCTGCAATGCATACCACCCTCAAGTACACACACGAAGCACCAATTTATTTTATTTTCTTATCTTAGATCCCAGTGACTGCGACAGTCAGAAAGTTGATGGTGCCCATGCACGATTGGAAAATGCTTTTAACAAAATGATGGACAAAATTGACAAAGACGTTATCAGGCAAAACTATGTAAGTTAACAGATGAGATATTTCAAATCCTTTGCAGCATTGTAGTAAACCAGTGAAAATCTGACTTGCATTCAATTAAACTAGCTTTTTTTATCATTTAAACTACATTGTATAAATTTCACTTTTATTTTTTAATGATTATATATATTGTATACTAGTAATAAATTTATAAGATGTTAAAGTTATAACCATAATTTCAGTGATTTAAATGACGATAATCGATAGATGATCGTAAGAAATGAGCGTTGCTTTTGGTTTTAATGGAGGTCTATTGTTAATAATAATAATTTTCTTCAATATTCTATTGGATCAGCAGTTAAAATGCTGCTTTCTGCCTTTTTGTAAATGCAGCTATCCATTTTTCCAGGAGGACATGTTTCTGTGTTCTGCTAACTGTTACAAAGACAGAACTAGTCCAATAGAAGATCTCCACAGCTGTACTGAAAGGTGCAACATAAAGCTAGAGGAAAACAAAGACTTCTTTCAAAGGGAACTGGATAGTGTCGAAGTAAGGAACACATAAAAGCAAGGGGTGCCATTATTAGAAAGAAATTTGTTATAAAATACAAGTTTATTTTCTATTTCCGAAAGAACACATACTGATCTGAAGTAGTTTGAACCCATTAGTATTAATTGTTTTTCATGTCTTCTTACTTGCTTTGATTTATCGCCCATCTTATCATTAAAATTTTGATACTATAAAAGCCTCAACTATTGTTTTTTTGTTAAGACTATTTCTTTGATAATAAAAAAACTGTATATCATAACAAATCCCCTCCCCCCCCCCCCCCAAAAAAAAAAATATTACAAGACTTTAGTATGGCTTTTTTTAAACTTCTCTATAAGAGATCTTTAAAAAATTTTGACCCCCCCCCCCCAAAAAAAAATAAATAAAAATTTTTGCTTTAGTCTACAGTATTGGAGTACATCAATAATAAATTTATGTTCTTTTAACAGCGCAGCATAGACCATTGTGAGAGGGATTGTACAGAACTTATGCAGAGCCTAAGTAATGCAGACAGCAATACACAAAGCCTGCAGAATTGTCTCAGTAAATGTGTGGACACTCATATAGATCAGTTCCCTTCACTAATAAAGAGACTTAAACAGGGGCAAATATGACCGTGGAAATAACTGAAGCAAAATTAAACTTTGTAAACATTTTTTTCATATCAATAAATTTTATACAGTCATTCAAAATGCTGGATTATGTGTTCTGATTAATTAATTAAATACATAGTTTCCACTCAAAGTGCCAAAATGGGAAACTTAATCGTAGGAAATGCAATCCCTCAATCAAAGACCAAGGCCACAGTGTTTAAAACCTGCATTCGTGTTAATCATCTCAGAAGCCATTGTCTTGTCAAAGTGTAATTATACTATAACCATGTCAACAAATGTGCAATCAGAACTTTCCGAGTCTTTAGCTTACCAGACATATTGTCTCTTCTTTAATACTTTTAATACCAGTACATGTATCGATTTTATAAAGGATAAACCTTTAGTTGGGAACATTTAAGAAAGATTTAAGTCTTCAAGAAAGTTCCTCCTAAAAGTTGTTTCTTTTTCTGCAATATTATGGTATTCTAAAATGATTTAAATGTACATGTACAAACAGGTAATTTAAAACAGAATTAGGTATGTGATCTGAATTTTTTTTCTTAAATACTGTACATGTAACGGTAGGTGCATTGAATTGATATACATGTACTTTGTAATTGCCTGATGTCATATCTAAAATTTATTAAAATTAATTCTTTTCTTAATAATATTGATTAAAGAGCCTGAGTAGTAAGTTCGTAAAAAAAAATATTTATTTAAACATGTCAAGTTACATGAGATTTCTTGTGTTTTAATATTTCCGTTGTTGTGAATCGGAAGCCTTGGTCACACTTATCACAAAAGTAATGTTTCCTGAGCGGGTTCATCTGAGCCTGTTTGACCTCTTCCATCTCCTGAGCCTCCTCCTGCTGAGTGGGCTCGAAATTTTTGTTCTGACACTCGCTCTCGTGCTCGAGTCTCTCTTGGATGGACACGATGAGATTGGCCTCACACCGCGGACAGACCCAGTGTTTCTGCATGCTGCTAGTGTACTCTCCCCAGATGCTGGCTTCAGACTCGTCAAGTAAACTGCACACAACCGAAGAAGGAAAAAGAAAATCACAGGTCATTTTTTTGGGGGTATTTACAAAAACATAATTGTAAATAACTTTGTACTAAATAAATTTAAAAGCAAAGTAAACTTCAAAATAATAACAAGTGTTGCAAGCCTTATGGGTCCACATGTATACAATTTATCAGGTCCATTTCAACCTATCAGATACTGCACTGTGATTCAGTTTGTCATTAGCAATCAACAGTTTAATGTACCGGTATTAAATTAATCGAGTTTGTTCTTCTTTAAATAGAAGGAAAGATTATCTTATTGAACCATGACATATAATCATTCTCATTCCATTTAAAAAGAGTTCACGCATGTACTTAAAAGTTTAAAGTCAAATTCAAAACTAAATTACGGTACCAGGTAAATATCTGCTATATTCTATTACGAATATTATTGGGCATAAATAACATGGGGTTTAGATTGAGACCAAGCGCTATAACCTATGAAAAGTGTATAGATTCGACTTTAACAGCATGTGGTTTAACTGTTATTGATACTAGTAATGGATGGTTAATATTGACCGTGAATTTAAATAAAATACAGAATGCTGTACCAATTATAGGTGAGATAGTGGTTAATCTGAATTCCGCCTTTCACTGGGTGAACCTTTCCCTCGGTGCCGGACTTCAGTACATCATTCAGGATTTTATTCTTTCCTCCAGCTTCTACAAATCAAAAATATTTCTTCATATTTCGTTTCATTCCATAGAATTTCTTACGGTTACAGAAACAGTAATAATTTGAATTTAATTTACAGAAAGTTATAATCATAGATATGAAGTTCAATTCAAGTTGTAACATTGGTACCGAAAACAAAATTATTTCTTATATTATTAATATGTTTACAGATCCTGATAGAATTTAGGTGTACTTCAGAATCATAAATTGTAGTGATTAAGACGGAATACTGAAAACTAAAGTATAAGAGTGGTACGCATATAGTACATGATACCGTAATATGAGATGATGCATATCTATCTCGTAGATTATAGTTGTTTGAGTACAAGCTGGTACATGTACTTGTTTGCCTTATCAATTACTGAGCCCAGATTCAACAGGGCATGAAAAATAAAAATGATACATGGAGCTTTCCTGGAATGATTCAATGATAATAACTTACCCCTGTCTGGTCCTCTATAGAGACGATTCTGCTCAGCGGCCATTACACGACGTATTGCGTAGCAAACTTCACAGGATAAGTATTCAGAGAGCTTTTTAGCCAGAATTTTCTCCAGCTGCCGAGCTCTGGGATTGACCCTTTTGTCCTCGTCCAGACTCTTTAGAGTGTCTGCATGAAAAGATGTTAAAAATTTGCACATGTATAATAAAATGAATTTGAAGCCTTAGAAAATTACAGTACATCATTGAAAATATTTACTGGTATGTTTCAAAAATATTTAATAATATTAAATCGGAATAGTTAAACCGGTTGTTATGAAATTGTGCTGAGTGGGATGCCAGAAAATGAAGCTAACAGCTTCACAAAGCACATGTATGAGTACATGAATTCAAGAAATACAGAGCCTAAGTTTATGATGAGCGAAGACGGAAATATTTCTAACAAACAACTCATCATTCTAAGTAGATAACCCATGTGAGTACTTTTAAAGTAATAATCTCAATATACCAGGTAATATGAAAATTTAATGATGAATAGGTTTCCATTGTATGATTGTCTTCGAGTTGAAAACTTTATATGGTAATCTGATTCTGAAGTGGTACCTTTAAGTCTCAGTTTCAGTAAGTTCTGCCATGTTGCCCTGAGCTGAATTAAACTGGATAAAGTGTTGGATGCTGTCTCCTCATCCACGAATCGGATCTCCAGCCATCCATCACACACAAGTCTGTATAGTAAAAGATCACTATGTTGGATAAACTTTATCCATTATACATGTATACACAGTAATTGTTAATAGCAAAATTATTATTAAAGCCATTTACTATGTACGTATATTATATTCCATTCCATTTGTCCATATAGCATACTTTTGGTAATTTTACAATGAAAATTCGAGAAATATAAACTTTTCAATGGGTGTACCTCTCTAGATTCACACAAGAATTAGGACATATAAGTTGAGAAAATTTTGCCAATCGTTGACTCACCTCATGCAGGCGGCATCTGTGTCAATGCTGTTGGAGAACATAGTGACAGTCTGTAGAGCGGGAACTCTCATTGTGTTGATGAGGTAGGGCTTGTTGGTTTCCAGGAGAGACCTGTCTCAAGACAAATACATGTACAACATATAATTCTAATGTAGATTATCAAACAATATTCTCTCTCTCTCTCTCTCTCTCTCTCTCTCTCTCTCTCTCTCTCTCTCTCTGACTCTCTCTCTTTCAAATATTTGCAAAATTTTGTTAAAACTCATTGCCCAAAAAATTCAAAATTCTGGGACAGTAACCATGACAATGTGACAGACATGTACATGTTACATGTATTCTATCAACTGTTCTGACATCAATTGTTTTTAAAGTTGACTCGTCTGTGCTTGCTCTGTAAAAACCCTAAATGCAAAATAATAAAAGAGGGTGAATTGTACGCACCGTGAAGCTGATTTAAGAAATATATTGAAGTCTTTATAACAAAACCTGTGGAGGTTAGCTTAATTGTGTACTGGAGATTGGGGCACTAAAATTTTTAACACCCTACTTTTAATATTTTATAATTCAAGACACCTTATCATCAGTCTTTAAAACGTTGCTACATGTACATGTACATTTGGTTGGTTTTTAAATAAAAATTTTTTGAAAGAGTCACAAAGGGGAATAATTTAATTCAAATTTCAATCCAACATTCCATAAAGTTATATTTGAGTTTGTTGACTGGACTACACTGAACATATCATCAATATCGAGTTGAATGGTTTGTGATTAAATCAAGTGAGAACTAGTCCTTTAGCTTGTAGGGACTACAAACAAACTTCATATTCCAGTTAAGTTTATCCCCCTAAACGCAATCATTATGGAAGTTTGAGAAGACTACTGACTAACTAACGTTCAAATGTGTCAATCACTTCTCAACTTCTTAAACTACCAATGCCTGCCAAGTACTGTAGATTCCTAATTAAACGCGAAGAATTAATATCCGCGTAAAATTGCGAGGAGCACCCTTCGCGAATTTTAAAATCTTGCCATCATTTTTTGAGAGTTGAGAACTATGAGAAATTAGGATAAAAGATCCGCGTTCGCGATTTTATATTCTCGCGATTTGATACAAAGCAGCGGGATCGCGGAATTAAGTACTTGCGTAATATAAGGAATTTACAGTATTTCTTTTACAAAGGAAAAAAAAATATATTTCCACACTTCGACATTAATGTTTTGGATTGAACAATAACTGTATACCAGTACATTACGAAAAAATGACCTCTATATTACATGTATCATGATACTTCTTCATTCCAAATTTTTAAATTTTTACTTTTATCAAACTGTATCTGATGATTATATACATTCAATTATTACATAACTGCTGTAACCACCTACACATAAGCCAACAGCTGGTGATTGTTGCTGAGTTTCCCACGCAGGTCGGAGGGACAGGTCTCGTCCTCTTTCATTTCTGTGGACCTCAGCAGTTCAGGGCGGAGGGCAAACACACATGTAGGGTGAAGCAGTAGGAAAGGTTTTGTCTGAAAATAACATATATTTACATTTTCCAGTGTACATGTATTTGTCTGTGATAACACTACAAATCAAATTTGTAACATATAAGTTACATATCCTTCAATATTGACGCAAAATGGTGTATTGTGGGGCAAAAGCAGGTTTTGCATAATATACAATATGTAAAGAAAATAATATGAAAATGTCAGTAGTTTAATATTCAATTGAACAATTGGTGAAAATTGTATAAACATAAGTAATACAGAATCATTATTTGATATTATAAAGTGATCAAATACAATCAGACGTGATCAAATCGATCATAAATTTATACATATACGTTAACATTATATTCTCATTAAACTTTTACTAAAAAAATTTCCTAATGAATTTGTATCGCTGATAATTATAATTGTGAGAGAAAGAAGGAAGAAGTTCCATATTCTGTTAACTTTTTAGGGATATAAAATGAGATGTACATGTATGTACAAGTACAGTAAAACTTTGATATCTCACTCAAACACTGATATCTCCAATACAATGAATATGGCAAAGTGATTTGTAAGTCCTAACTACTTATTTTATTAAGTACTTTTCCCTCAATATCTCTAATACTCAGATATCTCAAAGTTTTTAAACAGTCCAATCCAGTTCGTGATAACGAAGTTTGACTGTATATCATGAATTTAAGTTTGGCTAGTACAGTATGTATGGTTTATTATATGGCCTTGACCTCCACAGCCTCTGACCTTTGTGTGGAAAGCCTGCTCCGCGTCTGATCTGCCCGAGTTATTCTCATCAGCCAGAGCCACCTGTGGATACAGTCCACTACACAAAATAATTTTCAGCAAGTTAATCTCTCCCAGTGTAAAACTTCTGTTCTTAATGGAACTTTCCTGAAAGAAAGGACAAAAAATACACTTTTTTCTACTGATTGCAAAGAACATTGATGGTTAGAAATCGAAATTAACTACATAAATTATCAGGTGGTATGGGGCAAATGTGGAGATTAATGTGGATTAAAGTAAATTTTATTTTAAAACACTTTCATCAGTTTAGAATTTTCAAATTTCACAATATTTAGCCAAAAAAAAATGTTTTAAACACATTTTTGGACAGGCAAAAATTTTAAAACCCCAGCGGGATTCAAACTCATGACTTACAGACTCGTTGAGAAACCTCTAAAACACTGCGCTACACTGTTAGGTGACAACATCGGGAAAGAAACCACTTATGAAAATACACTTGATTTTATTGTTTCTTTTGATAAATAGTACTTCACAACATGGAGGTGTCCCATACCACCTTTACTTATCAAAATATGAATGAACCATAGCCACCAAAATGAACCATCCTAACATTGACTATTGATGATTTCTGAATTTTTATATTAATATGCTGACAAAACACGCTGATCGGATGAAATTTTTATCAACCTGTAGTTTTGAAAGATTTCTGAATTTTTATATTATGCTGACAAAACTCGTTGATGGGATGAAATTTTTATCAACCTGTAGTTTTGAAAGATTATGAGAGAGGCGGAATTCCAGATCCTTGATATCGTCCCCTTGATCTTCTTCCTTCTCATCATCACTAATGACAAAGTCCTAGAATAAAAGGCATTTGAAACGATTAACAATATCACTTATGACAGCAATAATACTATGAAAAGGGAAACTGGAAATGATTCAAAAGATTTAAGAATACTGTAAATTCCTTATTAAATGCAAGGAATTATTATCCGCGTAAAATCGTGACAGGCCTGTCTAGCATATTTCAAAACATCGCTTTTAATTTTCCGACATATGTAAACCACATGAAAATATGATAAAATTTCAGCATTTGCAATTTTATGTTCTCACGCTTGATGGAACACTGTTGAATTGCGAAATTAAGTACTCGCGTAAAATAATGAATCTACAGAAGTGAGCCTCAATTACTTTTTCTTTAAATAGAAAATAAAACGCGGAAAACTAGAGTTCCATGGACGAAATTAACAAAATACATAAAATTCCTTTTTCTACCTGATGATTTCTGCATTCAGAAACTCTTGAGTCATAAAAATGCTACACATGATAATTGTATGACAAAATGTGCTAAAATCTTTGTTCACTCTACAAAGTTTTTGTACATAATCAAAGAGCATGTTGTAAAACCTACCATAAATGAACAGCATGCTATAACTTGATACAAATATTAGTACTTTGACTTTCTATAAGATATAAACAATGTCATGTTCCTAAACAATGATAAATAATGTCTGGGCTGAAATGAAAGCCAAATGCTCTAGAAAACTCTGATAAAACTTACATCATCTTCTAATTTTAAGACCTTCCTTCTTTTGGATTCTCGGTTTTTCTCTTTCTTCAGTTCCCCGAGTCGTTTCCTATCACCATGCTTACGTCGTCTTTCGTCACTCGTTGTGAAACTTTCTCTGGGATCCTCTTTTAGCAGCAAGTTATGATCCTTAGTAATTAAGAAAATTAATTAAGCAATAACAGTACCGGTACATTATACATGTATATCATTGATTTCATTACTACTGTAAATTCCTTATATTACGGGAGTACTTAATTCCGCGATCCCGCTGGTTTGTATCAAATCGCAATAATATAAAATCACAAATGTTGAACTTTTCTCCTTGTTTCTTATAGTTTCAAAATCTAAAAATTCAAAATAATGGCGAGATTTTAAAATCCGCAAAAGATGCTTCTCGCAATTTCACGCGGATATTAATTCCTGGCGTTTAATTAGGAATTTACAGTATAGAAATTTATCTGTAAGGTTTGTACCAACCTTCCAAAAGATGATTTTGGTACATTGTAAATTAAGCAAGGTTTTCGGCTCGCATTATTTTTAAAAATTGCACCAACATGACATATAATTTTGTTCACTACCCTATACTGAGGTCTTTCTTGTTAAACCTATTCAAATCCAATGATTTCATGAAAAACTTATCATTAGTATCTGCGAAATCTTAAGGATTTCATTTTTGTAAAAAATTGAAAAAAAACGTGTGTGTCCTGTTTCTCTTTCATGAAAAACTACAAAACTCTGTGTAATTTAAAATAACTCAAGGTCAATTATTACATTATACATGTATTTAAAATCTTTATATTATATCTGATATAAAGGATAGCTGGTGTTACGTCACAATAAAAATCTTAGTTAACATGTGTGGTTGTAAACCTTAACTTAATGCAGTAATAAGGAAAGTGGTATTCTAAATAATAATGAATTGGAATGCCAAAAAAAAATATTATTAATAGTTTTAATACCATCAAAAGGGTCTTAAACTGTTCCTTTAACTTAATCATTTCATAGAATCTCTGCTCCTCTAAACCTCGTCTTCTACACCATTTCTTTGTGTCCTGACCTTTGCTTTTTACCTGCCAACAAAATCAAAGAAATTAGTTAGATAAAAGTCTGTATAATCCTAAAAGGAGAGAGAGAGAGAGAGAGAGAGAGAGAGAGAGAGAGAGAGAGAGAGAGAGAGAGAGAGAGAGAGAGAGAGAGAGAGAGCGAGAGAGAGAGAGAGAGAAAGCGAGAGAGAGAGAGAGAGAGAGAGAGAGAGAGTGTACTGACCTGTATCCATTCATCAAAGGCATTTAGCAATGTAAATGGGTCCCCATGGTCCGATTCCAAAGGTTTCCTAGCATTCTACAGTCAGCAGTTTCAGAAACATCAATTAAAATAAATAAAGGGAGATAATTCATACCTCATAAATGATGAATGGAGATAATATTATCGATAATAACATACTAGTAGCATTCTTGTACCGGTAAATCATTTTCAAATTCACCATATGTCTAACATGTGTCATAACATTATCATAATCAAATATAAAAAATTTGACATGATGCTTGTGAAATGTACCGTAGATCGATGTAAAATGTGAATTTATTTTCTTTGAATAGAATTAAATCATTTTTATTGTGTAATGACATGACAATCATTCTTTACAAAATGAAATATTCTACAGAAAAAGGTTTTCTTAAAACACATACCATTGCATCGTAGTTTGAATGAGCTTTGCTGGTAAATGGAGACTGTACACTCAGTGCAGCTGCTATAGACAACACAGGGTCTATCATCTGGGTGAACGTAAGCATTTTAAAATTCTTGTTTTTATCAAATAAATATGGTAATCTTATCAATAAAGTTTTTCAATCCTTAGAGTGACAATGTTCCATGCAAACAAGTATTCACCAATTATGTTTGGAAAGTTATTGAAAGTAAACGTAAAATCTGCATGTATTAAAAGATCCATTTTTATTAGTGATGGTAATATATGCTTTTTATACGATGAATTGTGAGTTTTCTATCCCATACTTTGGAGAGATTTCCTAATCACATGTTTAAAAACCCTCTTTCATTGATCCCCCCCCCCCTTTTTTTATTAGATAACCTTTAAGATTCAAAAGATTTTAACCTCATTTCAAAAGAAATGCATTTATATTTTTATATTATACCATTAATCCCGTAATTTTTGCGGGGATCTAATTTTTGCTTTCTTCACGACCTCTTTTAGATTGCAAATGATTGAATACACAGAAATTACATCTTGTATCATTTTCTATAAGGAACTTTTTAAATCACAAAAAATGACAGATGCAAATTAAAAATGTTTCAGATTTCCCCCATTTTCGCAAATTTTGTGACACGCAAAAAAAAAAATATATATTAATTTTTCTTTTATTATTGGTGATATCCACTTTTTGTTTCTGCAAACACATGATAAAAATTATGATGTGGATATTTGAAATTCGTTCTTTCATTTCTATCAAAACATATAAATGAATATAAAAGCCCTCCTCCTTTTTTTTTTTTTTAAAAGGAAATAATGGAAATTAAATTTTTTTTAAAAATGTGATGTAATAGAGTAATGAATGCTCCAATTAAGAATTCATACATGAAATATTGAGCCCATGATAAGCATCTTTCCGGTGATGACTTCAACAGGTAGGCGCGACAGCATCTGACCAATCGGTGTCAACTTCTCATCTTCAGTTACTGCATTCTGTAAAATCACAAAGTTTGGAATTTAGGACTAATTGATAGCTCGGTTTCAAAGTTCCATGTAAATCATTACTATAAATATATTACCTGTTCTTTTAGGAAATATAAGGCATTTTCTATACTGCTCATTTCAGGCTCCTCAAGAAAAGGAAATCTACAAATCAGTATAGTAATGTGTTTTTGTACTCTAAAATTTTGTTTTAATAAAAGAGAGAGAAAAAAAAATGTCAAATCAGATCCCTACTTGCGGACGTCAGGGAGCCCCATCGATAACATTTGCAGGATGAGGGAGTCGAGTGACACCCTCTGGATCTCTGGGGTGGCGTACTCTTGGAAGGAATGGAAATCTGACTCCTCGTACAGCCTGTAACACACCCCGGGGCCTGTTCTACCTACAACAGCCAATCCATGTACAGTAAGACTTGTAAAATTTACAGGGAATAAACACTCTTGTAACCAATTCACTCTTACAGTAATGTTGGTTTTATTCCCCTGATCTTATAAATACATTACAGTAAAACATGGTTGCAATAAACATGTTTATAACCATTTCACACTTATAGTTAAGTTGGTTTTATTCCTATGATCTTAAAAAAATATATTACAGTAAAACATGGCTGCAAAGAACATGCTTACTGCAAATTAATGTTTACAAAAAATTGAAATATTGCAGAAAAATCATTATTCTTGGCCCTCAAAGGAGGAAGAAGTATAATTCTTCCTCCTTTGAGGGCCAAGAAGAAGAACTGATGGGTTTCCAATAATAAAATATACACAGTCAAAATGTACATTCATTTTAAAACATACACAGGTACTATGAACCATGTTTCAATTTACAATGCAGATGGTGATTTTTTTTTTCAACCACAAAATTCAATATAAATGAAAAAGTCAGGCCACTTTATCAGGTTCAACAGTTCTTGGAGCTTTTAAAAATGTTCACTTCACGTACCTGCCCTGCCTTTCCTCTGTTCAGCACTAGCCTGACTGATCCAAAACTCTTGAAGCCTCTGCATTTTATACTTGGGGTCAAAGGTCATCTCCTTGACCTATATACGACAAAAAACTTGAATAAAATTAGCATAATTATGCTAATTGGGATTGATTTGATCAGTAACTTGTGGCTGGCTCCTTCTAGGGTAACACTGGTATGCAAAGTTGGCCATGTCATTAACAGTTTTGAAAGCCATGTTTTCATTTGTAGTAAAAAAAACTGTCTCAATATTTGCACTCCACTGTAACATATCGGATAACTGAGGCAAAAGTAAAACTAACTGCAAATTAAGAAGTATATAGATTTATATATAACATAATCATTTTTTAAATTCTACCTTTCCTGAGTCGATAATGAAGCGGACGCCATCAATGGTCACAGAGGTTTCTGCAATGTTTGTAGACACGATGCATTTCCTTACTCCCTCTGGTGGAAAATCAAACACCTGTAAGAACACCATACAGTCAGAAGAGTACATTGGTGTACCTAGTAAATAGCTACACCTGAAAGAAAGTCCTTTATTAGTCATCATCACTGTACCTTGAAGGCAAATTCTTACACATTATATATTCATACAAATATGGTACTGAAAAAAAAGCAAAAGGTTTTTTTTTTTCTTTATATCTTTATGACCATTTAAATCTTCTTATTGTCAATTTATTAAATGAAAATCAAATTAAACTTTACAACCCACAGGAAGAGATAGCAAATGATATAATGCCATTATGATCCAAACCTAGAGAGAACCTTGTCTTATTAAGAGAAATATGATCCACCCCTATAATTTACCTTGTCTTGTTCATCCACAGAGAGGGTTCCATGTAATGGAAGTACAATCCACCTCTTGGTTTGCTGGGCATACGCTTTGGCTGCCTCTACAACCGCCATTATCTCTGACATTCCACTCAAGAAAATCAGAAGATCTCCCCTCTCTGTGAGTGGGTACTATTAAAGTGTTAAAAAGAAAAAGGTGTCATCCTTAGAGTATCATCATGGTAAAAAGTTTTCAGTACAGTTTCACTAACTGTTTCAATCAGTACATTACATTATTCAAGTAGACACCTAGATTTTGAAACATGGTCAAGCTTATTGTTAAGTAATTTTAGTACATTTAGTGAAGAGAGGAAATTCTGTAAATGATTTGAATATATCATACCTTTGTATCTATAGTTTGCATTATTCGAAGGTACGGAGATGGGTCTAGTCTGTCATTTTTGGACCGGAATTCATCTTTCCTGCTTGGAACATATTCTAGTTGGATCGGATACAATCTTCCTGGGACCTTTACAAATATAAACAAGTACATTGTGCATGTATATCTGTATATGTGTAAATGGTCCATTTATGCTAAATGTAATGTATAAAATAAATTGGGAGTAAAATCTAAACCAGTTGTATGAAATACATGTATTAGTATGGTATCATTGAAAATAACTCAAGTAAATAAGATATAGTGTAAAATAAACTTCATAAAGGTACATCATCAATATAAATACATGTACCGGTAGATTTGCCTTAGAATCAGGATAAAAATCCTATTACAATTTTTTTTAATAATTAGGTAACAAAAATGAGTTTAATTTCCTGAGCCAAATAATTGCAAAAAGGGATTAAGTAAAATGTTCTCTCTTTTCCTTTGATTTACACATTTTAAAGATAAAATGCAGCTTAATTATCAAATAAAGAACCACAATGCAATTCATCGTGTTTTACATTTTTTAAGTAAAATATACCTGTAATCAGTACTATGTTTTCTAAACATTGCTTAAATTCTTATTCTCCATGTAAGTTTTTATTTTATTTGTATTGTACAAGGGAATAGCTCAGTTTTCATGAAAACATTTTCATAAGAAAACTGAGTTTTTTCCCTTTTTCATAATTCAACACAATAAAGTGACTGAATGCTTTGATGCCCAAAACACAAAATTTTCAATCAATTTTTTCCTAGTACTTTATTACTAAACAATTTCACCTTGACGACTGGGGCTCCATCAAAGTAGTTGCTGAACAGATTGATATTAATAGTGGCCGACATTAACACCAGCTTCAGGTCTTTCCGATGCTGCAGCAGACATTTCATCACACCGAGGAGGAAGTCTGTGTGGATGTGCCGCTCATGGACCTCGTCAATGACGATGACATTGTACTGGCTTAAGAGAGCATCCGAGGTCATCTGTCTTAGTAACAGGCCTGGAAACAAATACTGTATAAAGGGAAATATCCCCCCCCCCCGTTTTATTTTCGCCCCTTTCGCCCTCGTTGTCAGCGGGCAAATCTAAAACTGGGCGAATACCAAGGTCTAAAATTATCTCTCTTTAAACAAACCTACATGTATGTCTGAGCGAATTCAAGACTGGGCGAAACCGTTGGCAAGTGAAGAAGGGCGAAAATAACACAGGGCGAAAATAACCCTGTATACAGTAATACAGGTATACCGGTACATACATTGCTCCTAAGTCTGATATACATGTACAATCTTATAAAATGACTGGAATATCATTTGTATGTGTTGTTGTTGAAAACAAAATATTTGGGAAATGTCTTGCAGTGTACTTAAGTCTGACATACTGTACAATGTCTTAAAGACTTAGATTTCATACAAACTAGGTGCTGTTGTTGAGAACAGATATGAGTTTAAAAGTGTAATTTATAGCATACCTTCTGTTAAAAACAGTATCCTGGTGAATCTAGTTTTAGTTTTTTCAAACCTAACCTGAATTAAAAATAAAACAGCAAGAGTTAAAATGTATATATTGTTAAAAAAAAAATTTTGAATTGCAGAGTTAACAGTAAACTACAATGAATTTCGAAGCTCAAATTTTTTTTTTAACATGCACACACCTGGAACGCAACCTCCGACCCATATTCGTTCAGTGTCTCATATCCTACTCTTTTGGACAATGAGATACAGGCAATACGCCTAGGCTGAGTGCAAGCTATCCCAGTGTACCCAGCTGCTAATAAATACTGAGGAACCTGAAAGAAAGGAAAAAATCATTTACTTGATTGCTGTAGATTCCTTTAATAATTTACGCATTGAGCACTTAATTCCGTGATTCAATATTTTTGCATCAAATCGCAAGAATATTAAATTGCCAACTCTGAATTTTTACCATAGTTTCATTTAGTAGTTTACATCTGTCCAAAAATAAAAGCAAGATTTTAAAATCCGCTAGACGTACTTCTCGCATATTTTACATGGCTGTATACTTATTCCTCACGTTTAATCAGGAACAAGTACAAATATGTTATTGTAGTAATCATTTACTTGATTACTTTACTTGTAAATCACATTTGTAGATATGTCCACCATCTGCTTTTAAATTAAGTGGAGTTGACATGCCACATGACATATTTCACATCATCATCCACTCTATGCGGATATTTCCACATTCTGCTATATTAATGGACAAGACCTGACACAGTGTATTGAATTTCTTGACCACTTCTTTTCCACCTACCTGGGTGGATTTTCCACATCCAGTGTCTCCAGCTACCACCACAATCTGATTTTGTTCCAGTTTGTCCAGAATCATCTGCCTGTACTGAAAAATTGGCAGATTTTCCTGGTCTGATCGGATCTTCTTTAGCTTATTAAACTGCAAAATTTGTCAGAGTCAAAATAATTATCAAACCATAACTGTATGACATTGTGAAGTATGTAAGTACATATTGTAATAAAAACCATTTCATTGAATCATAAAAAAAAATTACGGGTAGTCATCACGACTGCATTTTTTTATCAAAAATTTACACCCTAGAATAAAATTGTTCTGAGACTCATTAGCTCAAAGAAATATTTTTGTACAGCATTATAAATAACTAGAAAATGTCTACATCGCCCTGAAAACTGTATTGACCTATAGTCCCTAAAAATATGGCACTAATGCTTGCACTAAAGAAAAAGAGGAACATTATCAATCCTGATGCATTCATCTACCTGTAACCAGTAAAATGGCTTCAGCTAAATTATCATGATGACAAAAAAGACTAGTTGACTGTATAGCCACGCCTTTATTTAGGCTACTACAAAGTATATATTAGAAGATCTCCTCTATGTGAAATTTATCTCTATCTTGAAAACTATTAACAAACATTCAACTTTTACTTGAAAAAAAAAGAGAGCTGATACATATTGCATCAATACATGTACTTCCATTTGCACATACCCAAATGTGTGTACCCTGATGTTACCTTTTGCTTCTGTAGAAAATCTAGATAGTATAACAAGATATGTTTGAACTGCCTCACTTTCTCGATGGTTAGTTCTTTCTCAACCTCACAATCTACAATAAAGTTAATATTAATGTTTTCCTCGTTTTTGATCCATAATATTGACGAAACCCATCATAGATATTAAATTATCTTATTATCTATAAGAAATTTAGCGGAAATATATGGTAATATATTCTTTTACATGACAAATTTCTATGTTAGAAGATTAATGTATTTATACAATACATGTATGTTAAACTGCTTTGAAGTACAATGATCTTAAGTTTTATATCGACAGTCAAATAAAAAATACATGTATGATACTGCAAAACATCCCCCTCTCTTAAGATTATGGTAGAAATAGATAACTAGAAAAAAATATAATTAAAGATTTTGGAATTTTATACTTGCTCAAGTTACACCTTTCTTTGATTTCATTTCCTTTGCATTTCTATTAGATATTTTTACCTGGCAGTTTCCCTCGTCTCAGAAATTCTTCTACATTTTTGCTCACAATGCCAATATTCACTCTGTACCGCTTGTCATAGTGACATGGCAACGCTAATTTCTCCTCATCGTATTCCTCTAAATGTTTTGCTGGAAGTCAACAATATTCATGAAAACATATGTATACATGTACAAGGATTTTTTTTAGTTTTTTTCTTAAACAATAATTTCAATAAGAGCACATTCCTTAAAGTTAACAATAATTCTCAATAGGAGTACATTCATTTAAAAGGCACTTAAAATGCAAACAAATGTAATTTTCATTCAAATGTTTTCAAGCTTTTAAATTATATGAAACTAACTGAATGGAAGAAATAGTGACGGGCCAGATCCGGATTTGAACCTGAGCCCCCTGAATCTCTAGTTGGGTGCTCTACCAACTGAACTATCTGGCACCGATCAAACCAGACTGACCATCATATTACTCCCTCATAAATGATCTTTACGCTCAAAGATAGACATTCCGTATGTAGTTACATGGCAGGAGTCAACCTGTCAGTTCCAGTGGATGAGAGAAATAATGATCGACCAGAACAGGATTCAAACCCTGTCTTATGAATCTCAAGTCCAGTGCTCTACCGAGTTATCTGGTTCTAATCCTTGTCTGATCTATCATTATTTCTCCCATCCCATTACATATGCATAACATATAGTAAACTTGTTAAGCAATAGCTCCTGTCCGATTAATTATTTAAGTTTTTTATAAGAACAATTAAAGAAAACTTCTCTTATATTACAGGCGTCTTTTCCTGCTTCCATTTTCTTCCTCTGGAAATCTTGATATCTTTTTAAAAAGTTCCAAAAATCATCATAATCTTTAGTTCCTCTGCAAACAAGAAGGAAATTATTAGGAATTATACTTGATCCTAAGCTAGGATATTATTATAATTCTAAAAACAACTATTAACAGTTTTAATTAAATTACTTTCCTCTTTATGTGACATAAATAACAACAAATTGGAAATATTCATTGTACTAACCTCTTCAAGAAAGTGTCCTCTCTAAAAAATATCTTGTTCAGTGAAGATCTGTAGTCATGAAAATTAAAGTCATAGTCTGGGTGGTCCCTGGAGTCTGTGTATAGGTCTTCCTTGCAGTCTTGAGCTCTGGAATTACTGGCATGATATGAAGATGCATTTTCCTCATATTTCCTTTCATAATCTGTTAAATAATTTGAAATATGAATAGAAAATATTGAAAAAAGAGAATAAAAATTTTGAGTTTCATACTTTGAAATAACTCGGTATCATCAGGGATATATGCATATTGTACATTATTTGCATGAATTTATCAATTAATTTCAAATTACTAGTAATACTATATCGTATAGATCAGTAGATGACAAAACAATATCTTAGGAACATATTGTTTCTTTAATAAATAAAAAACCTGAGGTGTCCTTTTTGTGTCTACTGTCTCTCTTATAACTGTCTCTTTCTTCTGTTGAGTTGTCACCACCTGAGTGTCTTCTGTGTTTGTGCTTCTTGTGTTTTTTCTTATGCTTCTGTCGTTTCTCATTCACCATGTTCACATTCGACTCCATCTTTGTTTACACCGGAAGTAAAAGCCAACGAATCAAAAGAATCGATAAACTTATAAACTTTCAATATTCAAAGTTTGAAGATAAGATAAAATAGGCCTAACGTAACATTAAAGAAATTTTCAATATATATTTTCAATAATATTATTTAACTATTTTTGCATTAAAAATATGCAGGGTACATTTTTATCAAACCAAAAGTGTTTATTAGGTTATCGATTAGTTTTATAGCGGGAATTTTGAACGGCAATGTCGACCGCAATGGACGAAACAAGTGCTAGGCCTACACATCAATCAAATGAAGAAATCCAAAAGTAAAAGATATCTAACATGTGATTTAAGATTTTTTTCAGCATCAAGTTCTTATTTGATTTGCTTATTCAAAGATAGCCTAGTTAATGGTGTTTTTATTGTTCCAGGTTGTAATTTTGGTGATATCAATCCACCATGTATTAATTGGTATTTTTTATTGTGTATTGATGTGTAGAGGGATGGTATAATTTTGTATCTTTGGCTTGAACCAGAGACATAAATAAATGTTATTTATCATGTTTATGTCTCTGCTTGAACGACTGATTATAGTAAAAAAAAATCATGTGCCTATGGTTTCGACCACTGAAATACTCCAAAATACTTGATCAAAGAGTAAGAAGAAAAAGAGATTGTGACGAGTCCCATGTGCCTAGCCATAAAATAGAACATTAAAAAAGCTGAATCTACATGTATATAATTATATAGACTCTTCACTTTGAAGAGTCAGTGGTGGACTCGCTTTTTAAATTTTTAAATAAAACTAATAATTTATTTGTTCTGCCATCTGAATTTCATTACAAATTTGTCTTATATATATTCCCCCACTCTCCTCTCCTGCAGAGAGATTATCAACTCCTACAAGCCTACAAACAAACACATACCATATTTTCGGGGCATATGTCGATGCGATGCATATATCGACATATAGGCCGAATTGTACTATACACTTAAAGTCTTTCCCAAGATATTTATGCAGCACATTTGGACGATTTATAATAAAAATTCACATACCTGTGAAAGAAGTGCAATTGAAATAGTTGAAAGGGATTATTTCCAAGATAATTTCATTGACACATTATCATCTTTCACTCGGAAAAATTCACAGGAACGAAAATGGATTCCTTAGGGAGATTTATAATGGGGAATGTTTACACTTTTCTCCATTCGGAATACACTCGGAATACATCACACAATTTTTCAACGTTATCATCCGGGCTTGCTGCAATACAAAATCCCCGTAGACATCACATTTTTTAGCATTGTATTGAAACCTGTTAAGCTAACAGGGGCGTTTTGACTGAGAAATCTTGGAAATTTTTCATACTTTTGAATGAACATCATTTGAACCATGAGGTATTTATAAATATCAAGCAATTAAGGCAAATGTGAATCCAGGATATCTTGGGACAGAGTATAGATAACATTGACAAGTCACTGTTTGATAATCAAAGCCCGCATAGTTTTTAATTATTTTACACTAAAGCAGGTGACTTTTCTTTTTTCAACATATTGGTTGCTCATTGAAGCAGTTTCAACTTTGTTCTCATATCTAAACTTGATCCGCTCATGATAATCTCAGCACCCTCCTGACGCGAAAGTGATGGGCAGCTTTGAAACCAAGAGTTTTCTGTCAAAATAAATTGAATTTGGATACAAAATCTTTAAATTAACTTTGGCTAGGGGATTGCTTACTTGTTGATAAACATTTATATATTTTATAACCAACAATTACATTATTCTTTATATTCTCTAGGTTCATAGATATGGCAGAAAACCACAGGTTTTTTGAGGATGTAGAAGACATCGATGGGAAAGAGTTGCGTGCCAAGTTATCCCAACTAAACCAGGTTAATTTGTACCACTTTTAATTTATAAATCTAAAATGAAATATCACTTTAATATATAGTTTTATTGGGATGAACATTTGACACCTTTAATATGAAATCAAATGTAAATAACCGGTTATGGTGAATTTAAATTCAGTTCTTAAAAAAATGGTGTTTTAAATTTGTGTTTTCAAATTTGTGTTGTTGGGGTTTTTTTCAGGAAAAGATACAGATCAAGAAAGCATTTTCAGTGCAAACAATTTCAAAGGATATGTTTTTTAAATACTTGTGCCAGGACATTCAGAGCTGGCCAACCCAGAAAGAATCAGGTGAACTACAAATAAACCTATAAAAAAAATTGTGTGTTTAGGGTAACACTGATAAAAAAATTAGGTTAGGTAGGTAGGGATTTTTTTTTATTTTACCATATTTTTTTTTCTGCATGAATCCTAAGAAGTTTGTTTGACTCATATTTAAAAACGGATTTCTTAATAGAAATAATATAAAATTCACAATCAGATAAAAACAGACATCAAAAAATGGTAGGATCGGGGCATTTTTGTAGGTTAGGTCGGGTTACCCTAAACACACAACTTCTTTTTTTTTTAGGCCTTATTAAGAATTGTTGTTTTTAATATATATACAGATACAGTCAGGTACATGTACAGTTTGCAATAAGTATATGCTAAGAAATACATGACAAAACTTGGGTGGGCAGTATGTTAATATTAAGGATTTGTCCCCTAACTCCATATATAGATATAGTCAGATGTCATTTTTCTCTACATATGTGTATCCATTTTATCTTTATTCATCCTTGTATTGCTGGTAAATATGCATTGTCAAAAACTCCCAGTCTCCCTTGGTCAACAGTCGGGTTTGCATACTCTTTAAGTATATATTAGGATGGTTTTTGATCAGATATTATACTGGGTCAGGAAAAATTGTAAAATATCTTTAAATAATAAATAAATTGAATTTTTTATTTTTTTTTTAAATTTGCTTTTTAATGGTAATTTTTTTTTATTTACATGTGTACCATAACAATTACCTGTATAAAATAACACATGAACATGTGTTATGAAATGTGAGTTTTCAATCAAACAAGTTAATAAATAGGAAGAGAAAACTAATTTGTTTTTGGTAATACTGACTGTTTTTATAATTGTGTATATTAGAGGACCAACAAATGCAGGAGGTTACTCAGCGCCTTAAGAACTGTAAAGAGTCCATAGACCAAGAGAAGACAACTGCTGAAGAACTCGCAGCCTGTGCAGAGGAGAGTGAGTGAACACTTCTTTTTAAAATACTTGAAATGTTTTATGAATGATGACATATCAGAATAAAAAAAATTGAGAAATACCCTTCATGAGCCTAGTGGTACATGTTATATAAAACTTACAATTTATTATTTGCTTTAATTTCATTGTGAATATTTCAAGTGTTGATATTCTTTTGTGATAAGGTAAGATTATACATGTACAATGTATATTGTCAAAGATGAAATCACTTTTCATGTACCAGTATTTAAGTAATTTGAGTACACAGGAGTTATCTTTCTTTATACTGTGACAAATCTCCAATTTCTTTGATTTATACCCATAAACACTGGACACATTTAAAAAAAATTCAAATCATGTACATGTACAATGGAAATCAAATTTATCACTGTTTTTGGCATTTAAAAAAGCACGTACAGTATGGTATATACCTTAACATGCACTGTATATATATTTATATAAGATGATGAGTGTATATTAGTGAATATTGAAGTCTCTGACTTGTGCCATAAGCAAATGCAAAGCATATTATATAATATGAATTGTTAGGAGGCTTTTACAGTCACTCTTTTTATTAGCTCACCGAGACAAAGTCAAGGAGAGCTTATGCTATACCCTCGGCGTCGGCGTCGGCGGTGGCGTCGGCGTCGGCGTCGGCGTCCGGACCTGGTTAAAGTTTTTGTTGCAGGTCCTGTATCTAAGCTATTACTTGTCATGTCTTCACCAAACTTGCATGGATGATGCATCTGGACCTACTTATGGACTTGAAAGACTTGGATGCTGAATCTGGGTCCTAAATTTCAGATGCTGGAGGAGGTTAAGGTTGTTGGACCAGGTTAAAGTTTTTGTTGCAGGTGCCCTTTGATAGCAATATCTTAGTTACTGCTGGTCCGTACTTCACCAAACTTGCATGGATGGCGTGTCTTATGATACTGATGCACCAGACAGGTTTGAGTGCTGAATCTGAGCTATAGGTTTCGGATGCTGGAGGAGGTTAAGGTTTTTGGAGCAGGTTAAAGTTTTTGTTGCAGGTGCCCATTGATAGCAATATCTAAGTTACTACTGGTCCTAACTTCACAAAACTTGCATGGATGGCGTGTCTTATGATACTGATGCACCAGACAGGTTTGAATGCTGAATATGAGCAATAGGTTTCGGATGCTGGAAGAGGTTAAGGTTTTTAGAGCTGGTTAAAGTTTTTGTTGCAGGTGCCCTCTGATGATTATATCTTAGTTACTACTGGTCCTAACTTCACCAAACTTGTATGGATGGTGCGTCTTATGATACTGATGCACCTGATAAGCTTGAATGCTGAATCTGAGCAATAGGATTGGGATGCTGGAGGAGGTTAAGGTTTTAAGAGCTGGTTAAATAAAGTTTTTGAAACAGGTGCCCTCTGATGATGATATCTTAGTTATTACTTGTCCTTACTTCACCAGACTTCCATGGATGATGTGTCTTATGATACTGATGCACCTGACAGGCTTGAATGCTGAGTGTGAGCCATAGGTTTCGGATGCTGGATAAAGTTTAAGTTTTTTGGAACAGGTCACATGTTTAATAGATGATAGTACTATTTCAAACTTGCATAGTTGATTTAACTGTAATATGAATGAATCGCAGAGGTAGCTTCAGATGCAGAGCTTGATCTCCATTATCAAGGATGCTAAAAAATTAATCTTAGTTATTACAGGTCCTAACTTCACCAAACTTGAATGGATGGTGTGTCTTATGATACAGATGCACCTGACAGGCATGGATGCTGAATCTGAGCCATAGGTTGCGGATGCTGGAGGAAGTAAAGGTTTTAATTGCTAGTGCCCTCTGATGAAGATATCTTAGTTATTACTGGTCCAAACTTCACCAAACTTGCATGGATGATGCGTCTTATGATACCAATGCACCTGATGGCCTTGAATGCTGAATCTGAGTCATAGGTTTCGGATGCTGGATGAGGTTTAGTTTTTTGGAACAGGTCACATGTTTTATAGATGAAAGCTTGCATAGTTGATTTAACTTTTTTATAAATTAAACGCAGAGGTTGCTTCAGATGCAGAGCCTGATCTCCATTATCAAGGATGCTAAAGAAATCTCCTACCTCACTCAAACCAGATCGATAGATAGATGTGTTTGTTGATAAATGTTATCACATGATTCCTATGATATAGTATTGTATGATATGAAACAATATTGTTTGATATGATACAATATGATATCATATGTTGTATTATAAAAAGTTATACGATACAATATGATATTGTATCAATTTTTAGCTCACCTGAGCTGAAAGCTCAAGTGAGCTATTCTGATCACATTTTGTCTGTCGTCCGTCTGTCTGTCTGTCCGTCCGTCCGTCTGTCCGTCTGTCTGTCTGTCCGTCTGTCCGTCTGTCTGTAAACTTTTCACATTTTCAACATCTTCTCAAGAACCACTGGGCCAATTTCAACCAAACTTGGCACAAAGCATCCTTAGCCTAAGGGGATTTACATTTGTGAAAATTAAGGATCACGCCCTTTTGCAAAGGGAGATAATTAGGAGTTTATGAAAATTTTCGAGAAATTTTCAAAAATCTTCTTCTCATGAACCATAAGACCAGGAAAGCTGAAACTTGTGTAGAAGCATCCTCAGGTAGTGTAGATTCTAATTTGTGAAAATCATGACCCCCGGGGGTAGGGTGGGGCCACAATGGGGGGTCGAAGTTTTACATAGGAATATACAGAGTAAATCTTTGAAAATCTTTTTCTCATGAACCATAAGACCAGGAAAGCTGAAACTTGTGTGGAAGCATCCTCAGGTAGTGTAGATTCTAATTTGTGAAAATCATGACGCCCGAGGGTAGGGTGGGGCCATAATGGGGGGTCGAAATTTAACAGAGGAATATATAGAGTAAATCTTTAAAAATCTTCTTCTCATGAACCATAAGACCAGGAAAGCTGAAACTTGTGTGGAAGCATCCTCAGGTAGTGTAGATTCTAATTTGTGAAAATTATGACCCCCGGGGTAGGATGGGGCCACAATGGGGGGTCGAAGTTTAACATAGGAATATACAGAGTAAATCTTTGAAAATCTTCTTCTCATGAACCATAAGACCAGGAAAGCTGAAACTTGTGTGGAAGCATCCTCAGGTAGTGTAGATTCTAATTTGTGAAAATCATGACCCCCGAGGGTAGGGTGGGGCCACAATTGGGGGTCGAAATTTAAAATAGGAATATATAGAGTAAATCTTTAAAAATCTTCTTCTCATGAACCATAAGACCAGGAAAGCTGAAACTTGTGTGGAAGCATCCTCAGGTAGTGTAGATTCTAATTTGTGAAAATCATGACCCCCGGGGTAGGATGGGGCCACAATGGGGGGTCGAAGTTTAACATAGGAATATACAGAGTAAATCTTAAAAAATCTTCTTCTCATGAACCATAAGACCAGGAAAGCTGAAACTTGTGTGGAAGCATCCTCAGGTAGTGTAGATTCTAATTTGTGAAAATCATGACCCCCGAGGGTAGGGTGGGGCCACAATTGGGGGTCGAAATTTAAAATAGGAATATATAGAGTAAATCTTTAAAAATCTTTTTCTCAGAAACTAATCAGCCAGTAAAGCTGAAACTTGTGTGGAAGCATCCTCAGGTAGTGTAGATTCAAAGTTGTGAAAATCATGACCCCCGGGGGTAGGGTGGGGCCACAATGGGGTGTCGAAGTTTTACATAGGAATATATAAAGTAAATCTTTAAAAATCTTCTTCTCAGAAACTAATCAGCCAGTAAAGCTGACACTTGTGTGGAAGCATCATCAGGTAGTGTAGATTCATAGTTGTGAAAATCATGATCCCCAGGGGTAGGGTGGGGCCACAATGGGTAGGGGGGTCAAAGTTTAACAAAGGAATATATAGAGTAAATCTTTAAAAATCTTCTTCTCAGAAACTAATCAGCCAGATGATTCTTTATAATTGTTAAGACTTTGGCCCCAGGACAATTCTTAGGCCTCACAAGAAGGTTCAGAGTTTATGTACGTTTATATCCCATATATAAACAATTGTTAAGGATCTTTTTGAGAACTGCAATACTCAACATATGATATGACTATAAAATCATCCTGTTAGAGAAGGGACTAATGATTGTAAACATAAGAATATCCAGGGGAAAAATGGATTTTATTTATACAGGATCAACATGTATTATTGTATATTGTCCAGATAGTTTGTATTATGACTCCATTAAGCTGATTTTATCATACCTATTGTTCCTCAGGTGAGCGATGTGGCCCATGGGCCTCTTGTTTTGATATGATATGATATTGTATCATGATATTGTTATGTATAGTATTGTATATTATGATACAATATTGTATAATATTATATTGTATTTTTAATTTATTATTTTATCAAATGATACAATTACATAAGATATTGCAAAATATTATATTGTATCCTATGATACAATATTGTATATTCTATTATATTGTATCATATAATGATATTGGTTTCAGTAATATAGAATTATATCACATGAAATTGTATTAAATGATATTGTAATATAATATTGTATTGTATCATACAATATTGTATGATATGATATTGGTTTATATGATATATTATCATATCACATGAAATTGTATTATATGATATTGTTATTTATACAATATAATATCATGTTTCAATGTTATGATGTATTATGTAATATGATATTGTAATATAATACTATTTTGTATTATATTTTATGATATTGTATTATGTGATCAAATACAATAAGGTATAACATAATACAATGTCATATCATACGTTACAATATCATATCTCATTATTGTTTATTACGGTATTTTATTGTATTATATGATATATATTATAAATATGACATGATGCAATATTTAATTTTATATCATTGAATTGATTAACATATGAACATATGATTATCATAAAAAAAATTATCAGATGATATACAATATTTTGTCAAAACAGAATCCATGAATATCCAAGATCATAAAGTATGATTTTCATATAAAATGATAAAGGTGGTCTTATGAAGGTGATGTCTCATAAGGGTGATGCTCCGTCTCGGTGAGCTTAGTAATCTATGATTACCTATGTTTTAGGTTATGAAATGTTGAAGACAAAGATTTCAGAACTAAAGGAGATTGTTTTAAAGAGAGAGCAAAAGGTATTTCTGTTTTCATCATTTGAATATATTGATGTACTTCCATATTTTACATATGATTTAAAACAATATTTCTAATCAAATATGAAAATTAAACTGTTAACTTTAAGGTGGTATGGGACATACCGGTATGTCGATGTTAATGTAGATTAAAGTACTATATAATTGAAAAATTTTCACTGGTTTAGAATTTTCAAATTTTACAATATTTAACCAAAAAATAGCTTTTAAAAATATTTGAAAAGGTAAAAATTGTAAAACCCCCAGAGGGATTCGAACTCATGACTTACAGGTTCGTAGTAAACCCTCTAACCCACTGCGCTACGGAGTTAGGTGACCATTTTTTGAAAGAAACTACTTATATTATTACACCTTATTTTATTGTTTACTTCGATAAACAATCCGTCACAACATGAAAGTGTCCCATACCACCTTAATGATTCTATCCTTGCTACAGAATTTTTAGCTATATTATTCTGTCTCAATATTTTGGTACAAAGGAGAAACAGATAATGTTTCCATAACATTTGATCCTCTAGACAGAACAAATTAAAATACCTGCAAGTTTTCATTTTACATGTACTTAAGACCCTTTGAAAAGATTTTGGTAGATGTAATTTTCACTTGATATTTGTTGCCAATTTTGGCACCCATATTATTTTGAATGGGGTCCTTGTAAAAATGTGAATGTCTTATATTCCCTATATTTTAAAAGCTTAGCATCAGCTAAATAGAGTTTATGTTTCAGAAAAAAGAGTTGGAAGAACTTAAGAAAAAAGCCAATGTAGCCAATGTATCTATCCCGACAAATCTGAAAGAAGCTATTCAAAGTCAGGTAAAATTCTCTCTCTCTCTCTCTCTCTCTCTCTCTCTCTCTCTCTCTCTCTCTCTCTCAGATAAAAACATAAATTTTCTAAAAATGAACATATTTACATGTAATTGTATATTTACAGGTAAATTTTATTATCAAAGATCTCACGAAAAAAAAATATGATTTGAAATATTAGTACAGCATGATATTGTAAACTAATCTTATCCTGCAGAGAGAAGCAACTGAAAGAGTTGAATCAGAAACAGCAAAACACCAAGTCTCTCTCACTGAGGCCAAAACTAATCAGCACAGACTGCACGTAAAACTAGCAGCTGTCAAAGACAAGCTGAACGAGCGGGAACAAAGCAAGCAGAAGTCTCAAACCATCACAGCGAAAAGAGCCGCAGTTCTGAAGGAAAAAATCAAAGAGTGAGGATGTCTTGAAATATTAACTTTTTCTGCATTTTTTGGGTGTACAGTATTTTTGAGCTTAGAAGTGCTAATATCAATGATTTTGTACAATATGTATAGTTGGTCATATCAAACTGCAGACTTTCGGAAATATGATTAATGGTATATGTAAATGTATATCATTGTTTTGTTGTTTTAACCAGTAAGTTAGCCTTGCTGTTAAACCTTTTACTTTCCTAGTTTTTGCATTTGCTCACCATACTTGCAACGGATGTCCAATGTGGAAAAAAAAACCCCACATATCAGGGACTGTATTTATCACGGAAGGGAAGCAGATTATACAAACATAACAAACAAATGTACTGGTTTTTGCAGTCTAATTTATATTAAGGAACTATAAAAAAAAATTATTCACTGTAAAGTACAAAGGAATTTAAATGTTATCATTTATAAAATCATATATGGGTTTGTCTTTTTTTTTTTTATCTATCAAACCAAATTTTACAGGAATACTGAGCTGTTGAATTATATCAAAACTTTATCCGGACTCCGGGAACTTCCTGTTGAGGATCCAGATTCAATCCGACTGGAATTTATACCTGAAGGAGAAGAGGATGCCAGTCTTAATCTCACAATGCATTTTGCTGTTGATCTCAGTGGCAGAGTACATCTTACAGGAGCTGAGGTACATTGTTAATTATAATTCACTTGTAGAGTCCAATAAGAGAAAGAAAGAAAGAAAGAGAGATAGAATAAATGAATGAATAAATGAATGTATTGATAAATGCAAATGTATCATAATGTAATACACATAGTACATCTTTTGAAACCAAAGAATTTTTTTTACAAATTTTTATTTTAGGTTCAAACTTTTAACACTAATAGGTTTTATGTAAGCCAATTAAATCATTTTTTTTAAATTACAAGTTATAGTCATTGGTTATACATGTATTAAAGTAGAAACTTTTTCTGAATTTAGAACATTGTATGCATGTATTATAGGGGCATGGTCACAATTTTGGGCAAAAATTTTTTTTACGATTTTAATGGTTACAATGCTTCAGTAATGCATTTTTAATAGGTAAGTAAATTTTGAGTGTCATTTGTTGAGTTATAGGTGAGTTACAGAGCTTGCAATTCTTTGCTATGTAAACAAAGCTTTTGTTTACATTTTGAATGCCGAAGTAAAAATTCCAATTTTTTTACCTAAATATGAATATGTTAACATTATAGAAATTGTTCATTTATGCTAAAAATGAATAAAAAGATAGACAAATCAGCTTGAAAAGATTTTTTCCTATGTAAAAACAGGGCACAAGCCTTGTTTACATGACAAAGAATTCTGAGCTCCTTATCTTGCTTATAACTTAACAACTGACTCTCAAATTTCAGTTAATCATTAGAAATGCATTTCTACAGCATTGTTAATAATAAAAACAGAAAAACAAAATTTGACCAAAATTGTGACCATGCCCCTTTAAGCATTTAAAATGAATGCACTTTTTCTTGATTAACGAATGTTCAATTTTATAAAATTTTGTTTATGGTCTATCCCATTCAAAAAGTTCATCAACTTAAGATTTAAAAACATTTGGATTGAATTACATTGCTCGTGTTGTATGTTTTTTTTTAGTGCTTATAATAGTTTGTTTGCTATTATAATAAAACACTACTGTATTAATAGTGATGTTTTAAAGATTCTTATTTTATTTGTATATTATCAATAACATGATGCATATATAAATCTTGTGATGAAGTCTAAAAATCACAAATTAAAAGGTACCGTTACACTGAATATCTATTCAATTCATATTAGCACATACACTGTTCCAATTTTGTTTATTTACAAATTGTACAGGTGTGAAAGAAACACAGTTATTGGATTATCATCAATTAAATAATTACCATATCCGATTTCATTAGACCTGTACATTTATTAAGAAATATTCAATAGAATTTTCATATTTGATGTTACCTACCTATGTATAGGTAAATATTGAGTCACTACCCATGGATGACCTCATTAGGACAGCTGTGGAGAAGAATGACCCAGTTTTGTTGATCTGCAACCTGAGGGAGAGATGGGCCTCGTATCAACCAATCGTATCCGAGATCAAAAAACTCTCAGAAAGGTACCTCATTTACGAATTTAAACAAGCTTTAATATTAAATGATAATTGACAAAAAATTCTAGAATACAAGTCTCTTTTTGGAAAAAATAATCTTAGATTATCAACTCTGTAATAGAATTTATGGGATATAAAGATTTAAATTATTTTTTTTAAGACATGCAGTTGACTGGATTCAAGAAGAAGGTGTTGTGAGGGTCCTTTTGGGGAAACGAGGGACTGTAATTTGTACCCTCTCTGTACCTAAGACCTACCCCCAGGAAGGTAGTGTGTCCCTTGTCAGTGTCCATGGAGGCTACGGAGATGACAATATAATGGATGTTGATGTAAGTCTGAGCCAACAATTTTGGCATCAAGTAACTAGTTTGGAATTGAAAATTTTCATCTCAAATCCTGCCCTAATTTCTTCTTTGGTCACAGTATAAAAAAGGAAATTGCAATACAAGAGTTTATTTACTTCTACATTCATAACATCTTCTAAGAAACATGAAAAGATTAGCAAGCAGAGGATGTCCAATCCATTATATATACATAATTTTAATCTTTTGACTGCACTCTGGAAAAATCATTTTTTCGTAACCGCTAATTTAATATATACATGTATGTACTAGGACTCTATGTAATTCTACTTGTACATGTATCTATTTTTGAAATTCAATATGAAAGATCCTATATTTGGATAATTTTATGCAATAATGGATTTTGTATACAGAACAAAATCAAATCAATTTTTAGCTTTTTTTTTTTTCTTTTTTTTTCATTTTTGGGTTATAGGAACCAGCTGCAGAGAAGAAATCACTGCAACAGTGGGTGGACTATTTAGAGGAAAAGTATGCAAAATCTTGAACTGTTAAAAAAGAAATCATTATTGTGGTACCGGCACATTAATTTCCTGTATTGTGTAATATTAATTAGTAAAATATTGTGGAAATAAAATTTGAAAAAACTACATATAGGAAATTATTTTTATATGCCAATTTATGGAACTGATTCATTAAGTCAGAATGCATGTTTAGGGGTCCTTAACACCCCTTAGATTAGTTTCTCCGATCAGCAGCAACTGATTTGATCTTAATATATGCACTCTGCATTTGGGGATAATCAGTAGTTTAACAAAATCTGACAGCTAGAACAATACAATTTCCATGTTGCAATACTGTAGTTTCCTCATTTTAATATATTTATTGAACACCACTCGTTGAGATGATTCTATGTGAAATTGAATGTTCATTGATATAAGAAACATAAAAAAAGCCTTATTGGTAAGGCTATTGTCCAAGAATTCACGCATCCTTGAAATTGTAAATTGTACTTTACTTGTAATTAATATTTCCCCTTAATTATAAATTCGAACCACACTAACTATACCAAGTACTGTGATTTCATTAATATTCAAGGGTATCAATTTTCGTGGGTAAAGTGAAAATCACAGTTTCAAGGAGATACATAAATTCGTGGCCAATAACCCTATCAATACAAAATATTAGTGGAAATTGCAGTTCAATGAATATATAACTTCAAAGATAAACTTAACAACGAAATCAACGAAAATTGGTATTCAACGAATATTGATGAAACCACAGTACCGGTATATACTTTTGTGATAAAATGAGTCACATGGTGTAGAATACCGGAAACATGATTGAGATGGCAATACAGTACTTTAGGATTAGCAACAATTTCTTTGGTTAATGATTTTCTTTTATTATAAAAATCTATGACCTTTGACATACCGTAGTCATATACAGTACACATATTATATTTAGTAGGTTTGATATTTGGCGGAAAATGATTGTGCAACAACTTAGCATGAGTTTTATTCAGCTCATTTCTAAATGTACCTATGTATTTATTTAATTACATTTTTGACATTTGGCGATGTACGTGACTTAGCTGCATTACGCCCAAAAACGTATTACAGCCAAATGTAATAGTTGTTTAAGTACTGTCCATAACAACTACTAAAACACACTGTATATAAGGAAATATTCGCCCCCGTTTTATTTTTGCCCTCGTTGTCAGTGGGCAAATTTAAGGTAATATTCAATGTAAAATGAAGGGATATTGAACAATTTTGAATCATTTTAAACTAGTTTAATATGTATTGCTAGATCTATAACAATGAAAGTCAAATGAACCAATTTCACATGACTGACAACATATAAGAAGCCAGTCATTTTGAACCTTAAAATTTTTTAAAGAGTTATCTCCCCTTGATGAAAAAAAGAAAATTGTAATTTCGTCAAAATATCTGCGCTAAATGATTGGTAAATTTTATTTCATATTTTAATAGAGAGAAAATTTATGCATGTATTAACCCAGAGAGTTTTACGAATTTGAAGTTACTTTTTACAATATCTTAACAAAACATACGTTGCCTATAGACTTCAATGCAAAATTCAAGGTGTAATTAGTTGGACCATAATCAAAATTTTGAAAATTCCTTTGGTGGAGTATTTTTTTTTAAGAACACCTTCAAAATGATATCATGATTAAGAATATTAGACCACTCATTAATTATTCATTGTTACAAAATGTGGTCGTTATACATCAAATACCTTAAAGAGGTTCGCTCCTTAGGTATTAGGTAGCCATTTTGGGTCACCTCTAGTCTGAAAATTCTGCATCACATATTAATTCTAGTAGTATATTTATATTTTAAACTTTAAACAAATAAACTATATTGAATAAAATCATTTTAAAAAAATTACATGTACATATTTACAGAGTTTAGGAAGGGACTATATTTTGTGGCAAAAGGTTTTCAAGAAGGAAATGCAAAATTAGCTTCCTAATTTTCAGCGCAGACCAAACTTCTAGATAGTTTGCGTATTACCATATATTCATGATGTTCTAAAAAACATATTTAAACAATATTTTGATATTTCTATCGATATATTTTGGCATAGTTAGCTTATATTTCATAGAAATTAAGAAAAAATTAACTCCAATTTTGGCCTTAAGTTAGCTTTTTTCATGTTATATCTCAATTTCTTTTTTTGATGTGACCCCTACTTGTTTTACTTTCAAATGAGGCATTAAATGTATGTTTATTTGTATGCAAAGTTTTGGAAAGATGACATTACTATAATTTTTAGCTCACTGAAACGAAGTCGGGGAGCTTATGCTATACCCCCAGCGTCGGCATCGGCGTCCGGACCTGGTTCAAGTTTTTGTTGCAGGTCTTGTATTTAAGTTATTACTTGTCCTATCTTCACCAAACTTGCATGGATGATGCATTTGGACCTACTTATGGACTTGAAAGACTTGGATGCTGAATCTGAATACAGAATTTCAGATGCTGGAGGAGGTTAAGGTTTTTGGAGCAGGTTAAAGTTTTTGGAGCAGGTGCCCTTTGATGAATATATCTTGGTTATCACTGATCCTAGCATCACTTAACTTGCATGGATGGTGGGTCTTAAGATACTGATGCACCAGACAGGCTTAAATGCTGAATCTGAGCCATAGGTTTTGGATGCTTGAGGTTAAAGTTTTAAGAGCTGGTTAAAGTTTTTGGAGCAGGTGCCCTTTGATGAATATATCTTGGTTATCACTGATCCTAGCATCACTTAACTTGCATGGATGGTGGGTCTTAAGATACTGATGCACCAGACAGGCTTAAATGCTGAATCTGAGCCATAGGTTTTGGATGCTTGAGGTTAAAGTTTTACTTAAGAGCTGGTTAAAGTTTTTGGAGCAGGTGCCCTCTGATGATTATATCATAGTAACTACCAGTCCTAACTTCACTAAACTAGCATGGATGGTATCTTATGATACTGATGCACCAGACAGGATTGAATGCTGAATCTGAGCCATAGGTTTCGGATGCTGGAGGAGGTTAATGTTTAAAGACCTGGTTAAAGTTTTTTGATCAGGTGCCCTCTGATGAATAGATCATAGTTATTACTGGTCCTTACATCACCAAACTTGCATGGATGATGTGTCTTATGATATTGATGCTCCTGACAGGCTTGAATGCTCAATCTGAGCCATAGGTTTCGGATGCTGGATGAGGTTTAGTTTTTTGGAACGGGTCGCATATTTTATAGATAGTTGATTTAACTATAATATAAATGATTCGTAGAGGTAGCTTCAGATGCAGAACCTGATCATCATTATCAAGGATGCTAAAAAAATCCACTACCTCACTCAAACCTGATTGATAGATGTGTTTGCTGTTAAATGATATAACATGATTCCTATGATATAGTATGTATGATATGATATACTATTGTTTAATATGAAACAATATTATATAATATGTTATATTGTTAAAAATTATATTATACGATATGATATTGTATCAATTTATTTGATATTTTATGATACGATATTGTTTCATGATATTGTTAATTATGTATAGCATTGTATATTATGATACAATGTTTTATAATGATATTGTATCATTAATATATTATTCTATCATATGATACTGTTACATATGATATTGCAATATATAATATTGAATCATATGATATGTTATTGTATATATGATATATTATTATATCACATGAAATGTATTATATGATATTGCTATATGTAATATTGTATCAGATGATACAATATTTGTAATATGATATTGTATTATATATTATTTGACTTTATCACATGATATTGTATCATATGACATGATACAATGTTGTATCAAATTATGTTGTATCATATGATACAGTATCATACAATACAATATCATACTATATTATACAATAAGATATCATGATGTACAACATTGTGATGTATTAATTATGTGATATGATATTGTATCATATAATACAATATTGTATCATATGTTATGTATTATGATATTTGATTATGTTATCAAATACAATTAATTTAAAACACCATACAATGTCATATCATGTGTTACAGTATCATATCTCGTCATTTGTTTATTACAGTATTTTATGATATATATTGCAAGCATGATAGGATGCAATATTGTAATTTTATATTATTGTACTGATAAACATTGTATCTTATTATACCGTATGAAATGAACATATGATTATCATAAAAAATTTTAACAGATGATGCATGATATTTTGTCAAAACAGTATCCATGAATATCCAAGATCATAACGTTTGATTTTCATATGATATGATAAAGGTGGTCTGATACTCGTCTTGGTGAGGTTTGTAATATGTGATATGTTTTTTATTTGCATTATAATTTGATTACTCCAAAATTTTGCAACATTTGTTGTTGTGTTCATTATGTACTGGCCTTTGAAGCCACCAGTAAAGCAAAAGTTTTTAAACTTATAGATTTTACTTTTATAGTCACTACATGTGTTCAACTTCATACTGTATTAAAATCATAGCTTAATAATAGTCCAAACTATTAATATTTGTTTGATTTCTTCAAATTATCAATTTCTATGTCAAATTTTAGCAAAAATTTCAGAAAAATTATCATTTCTGTTTGGGGCCCTATATTTCCAAAAAATGGCATGTGACATGGGTCACAAATAAAATAAATGAACATTTTAGGTCCCCATCTTTATATCCAAGTGGTTTTCAGATGATTGATATTACCGGTACTACTCGGTATTATTTCAGGTGCCAACCTCCTTAAGAATGATTTGTATCAATTTAATCATGCAGGCACTGATCTTGAAAAAATTTTTAAAGATAGTTATTTCTCAAACCTAATAATAATTATTATATAGTAGAGGAAATTATCTACAGTGTACCTGTAAATGAAATGGTTTAAAGGTTGATCGCTTTTGAATTCATCATATTAATATCATTAATATTTGGAAGAACCAACACAAATTTTTATAATGAAGGTTTATTCAATTCATACATTCATAATAATAAATAAATTATTAATCACATTTTACAAATCACAAATATAATGCATTCTCTTGCATGCCTGTTACAAATAATGAAGTTGAACATTACACAAAAAATAATATTATGACGGTACCCCTAAAATGCCAATTACTGGGTATATGTCAAATCTCTTTATTTTTTAATTGCAACTTTGTTCAGCAATAACAGGATCAATATCTTACTGTTCTTGTATGATAATGTACATGTTAGACACAGTCAATGTGTAAATTAATCATGATATGTATACATGTATCACTGTGATTAAAAATTCATCACAGAAAAAAAAGATAAATTAGATTCTTGGTAAATAAAACATGGTATACACGTACTATGTACATGTTCATGAATAATCATTTGCCTGTTCATATACCGTGGAATCATGGAATCATTAAAATTCGTGGGGGGGGGGGGGGGGGGGGGGGCAATTTTCGTGGATTGCTTAAAATTTACAGGTAATATGTAATTTCGTGTAATCTCTTATACCTACAAAAAGAATTATGACATTATAACTCTTATTTTTTTTTATTCGTGGAGGATGGTTATTCGTGAACGAGAGGCATACCCACGAAAAATGAGCAATTTTCGTGGATTGCTTAAAATTTACATGTAATATGTAATTTCGTGTAATCTCTTATACCTACAAAAAGAATTATGACATTATAACTCTTATTTTTTTTTATTCGTGGAGGATGGTTATTCGTGAACGAGAGGCATACCCACGAAAAATGAGCTGCCACAAAATCCAATGATTCCACAGTATTAGCTTGCCAGCAAACCATTGCATTCATTATTTATCAATAAATTAGTACCGTTTTATAAAACACAGTTCATAATTCATTTATATTTAACACATGTATGTACAATTTGGGCATTTCCATTTATAGAATTTTACAAAGATCTTTAAAAAACCTTTGATATATGTTTATAAAAATATTAATTTCCTTTGAACTCACAAATACTGTATATTAACAATAAAGAATCCAGCAGTATTATTTTACTGTAACAATCATGTACATGGAGAGAGAGGGAGGAGAGAGACAGTGCAAGGGAAAGGGAATTTAAATTCAATCATTTTCCAACTGACTCTTGATCACTGTGACATTCTATTCTTTACAAGGCAACTGTGAAACATATTTAATGAAATTTGCATAGATATTAAAAACAGTAATGAAAAATGTGGGGGAAAAAACCCCAAAACATGAATGTTATATACACGTATGCATGTTTTGGGTGATAGGATTTCCCAAACCCTTTTATCAATATAAATGGCTAGTATGCATGTATTTCTTAAAAATGCAGAGATTTCCTGAATCATATTATATTTTACTGCTGTAAACAGAAATTTTTTATCATCTCACAGATTGAGGGTTGATCCCTTTATGACCAATGGTTAATTATATTTTCTTACTTTACTGTACGCATGAATAAGACCAAAAAAACATCCCCATGACCAATATATCCATTACAACAGAAAAATAAGCAAAAATGCTTATTCAAAATGTGTTTTCTTGTACATTGACTTACATGTATAAACAGAAAATGAACTTGAAATTAAGGTCACTTATACAAAATTTTATGTACTAACTACTTAAAGAAAACTTTAACGTCTAAAGGATGAAAGTTTGTGTCGTCAATTTTCTGTCGAAACATCTGTGTGTGTTGCCAGGCAACTTCTCCTTTCCCTCCACTTAACATGGCCGTAAGAGTCATTTCATCTTCTCCAGAGAGCTCGCTGTAGGTCTTCACTTCTGGGTCTCCTAAAAGTAAAAATTACAGACTGAGGTAACGAAAAGGTCATTTTCATTTGCACATTATCTCCCCTTAATGCATTCTCAGTAATTGGTAATTAAAGAAATCAGAATACATATTCCCCATTATATAATATAGAATATATGATAAGAATTAAGAAATAAAGTATGAGTTTTCGTGAATGTTGCAGAATAACCTCCATGATCGAAAAATGTTTAGAAATATAAAAGCCGAGGCTTTTATATTTCAAAGAATATTTTGAGACCAAGGAGGTTATATCCTGCAACATTCACGAAAACAAGAACTTTATTTCTATTCTACTAACAGCCCAGTATTTCTACAGATCGTTTCTCGTATAGAGAGACAATCTATTTCATTTTTACGGCTGTTCTGTGTAACCCCAACGATTTTGTTAGTAATGTTTACATGATGTATCGATCAAAGGAATCACATGCAGATGACAGACTTTTTCTTTGGATTTTTAATACACTTAACTTATTTATAAAATATCTTTTAATCATAATTCTAATATTTTAAGGGCAATTTAATACGATTATTACTACTACACATATTTATTTTATGTAAAAACATGCAGTGAAAATGTGGTAGGGAGAGCCTAGGAACAGCCGCATTGATCTCTTAATAATAAACATTTGAGACAATACACATCGTTTTGACTGGAACTAACACCTGAAATTGACATGGTTTTAAAACTTTTTATGGTTTGAAGTTGTACTTTCATGATCAGTGCCAGTTAAATACTGTAGAAACATATATTTTCGTTGGGTCAAAATTTCGTTGTTTTTAAACCAAACAAGATTTCGTTGGCATTTAATTTCGTCACATCGTAATCTTTTTGTATTCATTATTACCAGGGTTAAAAATTCGTCATGGATTTAATTTCGTTGATTTATATTGCCAACGAAAATAACGAAATTAAATCCTCAACGAATATTTCTGCTTCTACAGTAGGTATTTCTGATCTGATAATTTACTGATGACGTTCGTCACGGTTCGTGGTATATTGGAGAATAATGTCCGCCGCATTTCTTTGATCTCAGCAATAACTGTACAGTAGTAGAATATTAGATGATAATATAATGTGTGTTTTGCAGATAAAATTTTTGTTAGATTTTTTTTTTTCAAACTGTATTATTCTTACAAAAGTAATATATGTATAAACATGTGCCATAAAACACTGGCATAAATTCAAAAAGGCGGCAGTCGTAACAATTATGGCAGAATAAAAGCATTGTTTTTATTCAAACCTCATCATTGTCTGTTCTATTTTTAGTATTTTATAGGTACATCTCTTAATTAGTTAAATTGATATTATTGAAATGACTATATGTTGATAAGATAATGATATTGATTCAATCTAGGTTAATCACACTGGAGTTTTAAAACCTTAAAAAATTTTAATAGTTCACCAACTGTAAGGAAAATGTGCATTTGTCAAGTTTTGATAAGAACTGCAGCTCGTATCATAGTCTTATCGATAATTAGCAATTCTAACTGTCTTAACATTTCCAGAATGATGGCTGCAACTCTACATCATTAATTGCCTACTGTGGTTTCATCAATATTCGTTCAATACCAATTTTTGTGGATTTCGTTGTTAAGTTGTTCCCGGAAATTAAATGTTAATTGAAGTGCAATTTATATTAACATTTTGTATTGATAGGGTAATTGGTCACGAATTTACGTATCCTTGAAATTGTGAATTTCAGTTTATCCACTAAAATTAATTCCCCTGAATATTAATGAAACCACAGTATTGTTTTTGTCCGGCGTTCTCACCTGTCAACATTGCACACTGGTTTTTGCTGCACAAACGCCATGATATGACTCCATTCTCGAAAGTTTGACTTGATGTACAAATCTCTATTTTGTCAATTTCCATACCTAAATATAACTAATAACCATTAGTTATTTTTATTTTAATTTATTATCATATACAGTTGAACTTCGATATCTCGAACACCGATATCTTGAATACAATGGATATGTCGAAGTGATTTGTAAGTTCCAACCACTTACTTTTTTAGCATTTTACCCTTGATATCTCCAATACCTGGGTATCTCGAAGTTTTTAAACAGTCCCATCTAGTTCGAGATAACGAAGTTTGACTGTATGTTAAAAATCTATAATAGAACAAAACATAAATACCTTGGGTTCCATACATTATGCATGCACATTTACAGATCAATAAGCCCAAGTCAAATACATTTTGGCAAATACATATGAAACAAAATGACCCATAAATACTTCAGGCGAACCTCGTGATCTCAAACTAGACTGGACTGAGAGGAAATTAAAAATTGATAATATCTTAGGATTTGCCTCACCTGAAAAGTCAAACTTCCAGGAAATTTCTGCGGAAGAAGAGCCCTCAGTCCTGGCAAGATAAGCCATCTTCCAATCCCTCTCTTCCTTCCGAAATACATTTTGCTGCTTGTTCACACAGGAGGAAAATGGCTTGATCACCTCGCTGTTCTTCGACACCCTGATGTATTCATCCTTGGCACAGCTGTACTTTACATGAAAAACTTTCGACTTCCGTTCTTCTTCTGTGAGTTTAAATACAAAGGGTTCTGCACTGGTTGGAGCCTGGGATGAACCTATTTCACCTCGAGCCATCCGCCAAGCCAAGGAACCAGTTGTTCTACCTGTGTTGGATAAATGAATGAAAAAAAAAATTGAAATGATATACTCCTGGCACTTGTTATTAAATAGATAGTTATCAAATTGTTCGGTGTTAAAATTCCGAAAATTTGATGTACCGACACAGGTATTGTATAAATACATGTACGGTACATATACTACCAAGGAAATACAATACTTAATACTTGTATAAACCTGGTTTTCTTCATTGCCAATTCCTTATAACTGTAGGTATTTCAATATAAAATATTTCCCAAAGTTCAAAGGTAATACCTTGTAAGCTATTTTCTTGTATAAGTATTTCTACACTAAACTTTGTGGTATTTACATTACATGTATTTTGAAATTCTATACTTTTGCATTAACATAAGCATGTTTCTTTGAAAAAAAAAATCAAGCTCACCTGATAAATTTTGGCCATCACTAGATTTAGGGGTCATGAACTCTACCAACTCTATTAGTAGCCTCCTTTTCATCTCCTCATTTCTTTCTGGAGAATTACTCGGCTCCTTAGCTTTCCAGAGCCTGTGAACCACTTGCACTAACCAAGACTCCCTGCATTCATTTCTTCTACCAAGCATTTCTGCATGTTTTGCAGAATACCTCCAAGAAACATCTTGAACTTCGTCCTTGGAGAAAGCCAGAACATAGGTCAGTTTTTTGCCCCATCCCGCCTCATATAGAAGAGGTTTATCACAGACATTTTCACATGGATCACAGTGCAGCCATCTTTTTTGAATTTCCGAGTACACCTCAGTCCAAACATGGTCGGTCCAGTCCAACACATACCTGGCCTCGAAGCCCACAGCCCGACAACACAGAGTGAAGCAATTGGCCCATTCCCCACACCGGCCGCACCGGGTTTCAAGGAGTTTTTCAGGGTGATTGTATCTGGGAAATCTGACGAACCTTTGGCATCTGTTGCATTTATAGTTCTCCACTCTGTTGGCCTGCCATCGGATTTCGTCTGGAGTTGGCTCTGCCATTCCAACACTCTGAGTCTCTCCACCACAGTTATCACACTTTGGTGCATCCACCCAGCTAAAGAAAGAGTTTTTGAACCATGCTAATAATTCCAACAGCATGAGGTCTCTGAAGTCTATGCTTGTCACTGCTGCCTTTTCAGCTTTCTTGATTTCCTCTAACTTTCTATGAGCTTCCTTTTTCAAGGTTTCTACTGGGATTATAGCTCTTGCTTTCTTTTGAAGTGTTGGATCTTCATACATCAAAACATGGACAAGACTATTCTGTATTTTGCTAAAGAACCTTCTTTCCATTTGCTAAAGGAAAAAAATACGACATTTAGACATAGAGAAATTTATGGCTTTAACCCATCAATGCACCAATCAAACACATCTCTACATTTTTATATCTCTCTGGATTATTAAGAGGGCTGAATGGTCATGGCCATTTTTAGACAATATGAATCTCATTAAAAAGAAGAGCTCTATATAAAGATATAGAAAAATTTCAAATTTTAAAGTTAAAATAAATGAAATGTTTATTTACTTAGTAATAGTTTACAGTTATACAAATCATTTTGAAAATATGAGGTGGATCTGATGGTTCATTTGTTGATCATCCAGCCTCCTTAACTTGACTATGAGGTCATGCTTAATCAAAAATCTCACTTTTATTTTTCCGACAGTTATGACCAATACAAAATTTAATGAAAATTTTGGCATTCATAATTTTATATACTCTCACATTAATTTGAAACAAATCATCAAGAATCTCATCTCAATATTGAATACTTGCATAAAATTAGGAAATTTATGGTACGATATCTCACTAATTATAATTAGAATTTAAAATACCTAGAACAAAGATTCTTACATTAATTTCCTGCTGAGATTTATCCTGTAGAGGATTAGGTGGCATCCTGGTGGTAGCAGGTACTTGAGGTGGTGCCCTGGTGGTGGAAGGTGTTTGAGATGGTGCCCCAGTGGTGGCAGGTGCTTGAGGAGGTGCCCTGATGGTGACTGGTGGAGTTGGAGTCTGTGATGCTTGTTCTCCATTTACTTTCCCCATCGTCTCAACATATTCATTTAAATCCTTTCGAATCTGTCTTATGATTTCAAGGGAAGTGTTTGGTGGTAATGTCAGGAATTCCCCATCCTGAAATGAGCCAAAGTAAAACTTTACCAAAACTGCTTTGAATAAAGCATCCTCAATTAAGACTCCCATCTATATGTTATTAATCAATGTGAACTTACCAGGTATTTGACAATTAATTATTGTATAGAAAGCCCAGTATGCTACATACATTGTTGTACCAGGTAATCAAGATTCATCACTATTTTCAATTAAGGTACATCTTGTATATTTATTAATTGGCAGTTTGAGGCCTCTCTAGCAATCCCCCCACCCCCTTTTTAAAAAATAGAAATTTAAATTAAAGAAAATAGATGAGAGTTATTTTTTTATATATTGTAATCAAACCGAAAGCAAGGTAGATTGATAAAACTACTGTTACTATGTAAATGTACTTCAAATTATTAAATGTACCATAACAAATTAACAATTTAAATCAAAACTGGAAGTCCCTTAAGCTTTTTGTTCTAGCAATATCATTTTCAACTGTATACAGAATGAACTTTATCTCGATCAAATTTTGTCACATCATGTACAAAACAGAACATTATAAGATTTTTAAATAACACACTTGAACTCTACTCAAATTTTGTAATATACTTCCCTGATTTTATCAATTAAAATGAAAGCAAACTTGATGCAGAAAAGTATCTTTTTAAATGCTTCCTTCCTATTATCAAGATTTTCTATCTTGAATTTCTATTATGATAAATATATCGAGTCTTTTAACCCTTGGATTTCTAAGAAATCCATTCTCATGCTAAAAGAAGTGTGGGGAAGGAAATTCCAAGTGTCCTGACTATGGAGTTTTAACTGCATGGTGAAAACAAACCAACATAAAGATTGAAAGTTTATTATTATTTTTATATTGTTACAATCATAGTTTCTATAGCCTCCCAGTCCAGACTGTATCTTGGTACTAGGGCCTAGGTCATAAAAAATTGAAAAAAAAAGAAGTTTAGTTTTGTTATAAACTTTATCAGATTATATTTAAAGAACAGAAACACATAGAGTAATTAAAGTATAATTAAGAAGATTAGGAATAAACTAGAAAGTTCAGAATGCCATTACAGCACGTTAATTCAAAGAACAAAAATTTTTCAAAATGATTTCAAGTTTTATTTATTTTGTAAAGGTTTTTAAATGATTGATAGTTCATAAACTCAGTATACCTCCTATTGCATGCGTCAAAATCATTACTGTGCAGCTCAGCTCAGATTTATCAACTTTATGAGCATGATGATAGTAAATGAAACATCATTCAACTGTGGTAAGGGCTTGTTACGATGATTGAGAGATTATTCTAGCAGTAATTATTAAGAAAAAAAACTTCTTAAGTTTCATGACTTGTCCTGTAATTAAATGTATACTAGCTACTGTGGAATCATTAGATTTAATGGTGGCTCAATTTTTGTGGAATCTGTGTGTACCTTTCATCCACAAATTCATCTCCTCCACGAATTAATAAATTAGGGTTATAAAATCATATTTCCTTCTGTAGGTATAAGAGAATACACAAAATTATGTCCCCACGAACCTGTAAAATTTAGGCAATCCACGAGAATTGGCCCCCACGAATTTTAATGATTCCTGTACAGTTAATGGTATTAGACTGCTGATGTCGATTTATAATATGTAAACAGTGTGGCCATTGGGCCGATTGCAGATTTTGGGGGTTTAAACAGAAACAGTGCAGTTTCATATTGTGTAAAAAAAAAAATAAAATTCATTTGAAAAGCACAAAGTAGAATCTACCAGCTCAGTCAATATTATGACATTCTTGTTTCATCTGTAAATTCAGAAAAAGTTGAAGAAAGGTACATGATTAGTTTTTATTTCTTCTTTCAATGCTTGTCAACTTCATTTAAGGAATGAATTCAATAGCTACCCAATTTACACAAATATAAAATGGGTTAAGGCAGTTTACACCTTATAAACCGGGAAGTGGGTTATAAAAAAGCGTAAACTGTTCCAACCCATTTTACGTAAGTATAAATTGGGTAGCTATTGAATTCATTCCTTGTGATTTATTTTTTTTGCTTTTAATTGTAGATTAAACAGTCGATCGTTTGACCTTTAAAATAACATTAAATTGTACAAAATTCAAACGAAACGTCAGGCAGATTGATACACTTTTGACATTTGTCTTACTGTGATGTTGGCAACATTCTTTATACGATATAAATTTAATCTTTTCAGCCAGTCAGAAACCATGTTAGAACCAGAATTAAATCATATCTTAATAAATTTAAATTTTTGAAATGTTATTGACCTTTAAAATAACATTAAATTGTACAAAATTCAAACGAAACGTCAGGCAGATTGATACACTTTTGACATTTTTGGCACAACGTTGCACGTGTTGTTATGACTATGACGTCGTTAACGTTATAACTTGTTTATTTGTACATTGAAACGTAACTGCTGTTTACTAGTGTCTACAGAGATCAAATTTTGGTAAGAAATTGTAATTATTTACTTACGTATATTGTTTGTTTAGATTATTAATCTATAGTACGTAAGCAAGTTTATTGAACAATAATTACATCTGTGAACCTTTATTTTTTATTTAAATACTTAAAAGGCGGTATTGTTTGTAATATTTGTTGCGTACATATAAAGGTGTGTGTGAGTGATTTGTAAAATTGTATTTGTATTTGATTCTTTCAGAGAATTGTCATGATACATCTGACATATGAATAAAACCAAGTGAAACAAAGCATACTCTTGAATTTAATGACAGACAGCAGATATTTCAGTTGGTAGAGCACCTGACAAGAGATTCAGGGGCTGGGTTCAAATTCTGATATGGTCTGTCATTATTTCACCCGTCCAATTACATTCGACGTCATGACGGACCCTTGCAACTAAAAGGTTGTAATTACTGCCAGTGGAAAAAACATGAAGAAATATCTTCGAGGGAGATCATTGTGATTCCCGTTACAATGACATGCATCCTTGCAAAATAATATATTCAAAGTTGATGTGTATAGCAGAGGAGTTACAAAATTTGTTTGCCAAAACGGTCTGGTCAGGTTTTTCATCATTTGTTAACAAAATATCAATAATTACTTCCAGATAATTCCATAAATTACCCGGACTGATAAATCAATTATTAAGTATTATTTTACCTCAACAAATCCCATCTCAAACAAGCACTCCAAAGCCCCAACAACCGGGAGTAATTTGGATTCTACTGTGGGATTTCCAAGTCGTATCTTCCGATATTTTGGTTCAGTCGGGTTATTGATAACATTATCTGCAAACTTTAGCAGTAGTTTAGCAGCATCCAAGAACTGTTCTTGCGAATTTTCCTCCACAAGTTGTTTGACAGTTGTAAATACAGAAGCCATCGTTTACCGGAAGTCGTTAGTGTTGACGTAGCAATTTTGATAGTTCGGTCATTATTTTATTTGGTTTCATTTTCGGAGAATAAAGTAAATCTATTCAAATCGACCTGTTTTAAAAAAAAACATATGCCACAAATTTATTTTGATAAAACAATGAAATCAAATATCTATACTTCTACAGGTAATTAGCAAAGATATTATCATCCGAATTGTAGATAGTACAACTTAAGTAATGGAAATTTAGTTTGTTTACATCATGGCGGCCAATGTAAAGGAGGTGATAATATATTGACTTTTATTTCATATTAATGACTGATATGTTCGTGATGTGATGTACATTGCCTTTAAATCAAAGCATCTTTTAGATATTTAAATGCACAGAATATGAAAGTCGACAACTTGTTGAAATAATTTTGTCGTTTTCAAGTTCTTGAATTTATAATTTGCAGAAACCTCGTTCATTTTGAAATTATCAAATGAGATTTGCTTCTTTATTCTTTATCTAGAAAATCAGTTCATTTTGTGAATATTTTTTTTTTTATTTATTATTTTCATAGGACATACCTTAAACAAGTTGTATTACCCAATTAAAGCCACCAATCATTTTTATTAAATTTCTTTAGATTAAATGGTGTTTAGGGGCAATATAAATTGGCAAGCTTCTGTCATTTAATGATCAACTTTACTTTGACGAGCAAATTGGCTGCCATGGCAATGCCCAGTAGTTGGAAGAAATTTTGTTACCTGTGATTACCCATCATTGAACTTTCATTTTTCTCTGATTTTCTTTATACCGTATACGTTTACCATTAAACCTTTCTTTGCGAGCTAGGCTTTGTCTGCCTCTTGCTGCATTTAAGTTCAAAGGGTTTTACAGTTTATATATAGTTTTTCCTTGACAAAATATGACAGCAACGAAAAGCAGGGAAATTTTTCTATTAGTTAGTTTGAAATATTGTACGGGAAAAAGTGAGTTCTTGTCATAGTGGACAAGAACTGTGAAATCATTAGTTTTGTGGTGGCTCAATTTCCATGGAATTTGTGGGTACCTTGACATTTTGACATCCTCCACAAATTAACACATTAGGGTTATAAAGAACTAATTCCTTTTGTAAATATAAAAAGAATACACGAAATAATGTCTCCACAAACCTGTAAAATTTAAGCAATTCACAAAAATTGACCCCCACTAATTTTCATGATTTCACAGTATTCTTTAAAAAAAAAAACCCACTAGACTCAAGACACTTCTCTTGAACAAATGTAACTTCATTCTGTCCTCTGTCAGAAGGCATCACAGAGGACCTAGATGCCCGCATATTTGGGTATTTCTCTTACATATTTGGGTATCTCTCTTACATATTTGGGTATCTCTCTTACACATTTGGGTATCTCTCTTACACATTTGGGTAATTCTCTTACATTTTCTACAAACTTAATCTGCATTAAAAACTGGTTAGAATAAATTCTCCAATGATATCACAGGAGTTTTTTTTATCATGACTATCATCAAAGTTTGAAATTGATTACTTTCGTTTTAGAATGAAGAAAGAGAGAAAAATGTCTTGGTCTGGAGGAACAAAATGGAAAAATCAAAGAAGGGTGAAATCCTCAGAGAACTAAGAAAGCTGAGTGTACAGTAAGTGAATAAATTAATTCCTCACTTGTTTGTCTTGATATTTTTAGTTGATATGATAAATTTAGATATTACAATGTGATATACTATGGAATCATTTAATTTCGTGGGGGCCAATTTTCGTGGATTGTGGGTTTTTTGCTTGTTTGTGGGGATCTAATTTTGTGGATGAGTCAGTTTTCAGTTTCAGTAGGTAAACCAAACCTTTTATAATTACTTTTCGTTGAGGATTTAAATTCATGGGCTAGAGCTACCCACGAATACCACGAAAATTTAGCCACCATGAATTCTAATGATTCCACAGTAGTCAACAAAAATTTTAAGGAAAACAATTGAAAAATTTCAAAGCCAACCATGTAAGGATTTATACATATGAAATCTGGATTAAACTGTCGGTTGTAAGAATTGTCTCGATATCCAATCAAAATGATTAACAAATATGTGACATTCAGAAGATTTACAAACTTAAGATTCTTAAAATAAATAACAATTTTTAAAGAAAACTCTAAAAACTTCAACTTAATTTCACAGATAAAGTCAGGTACGGACTCTTATTTACCTTCATTTATTACAGAATGATGTTAATTAGCAAATTTGTTTTTCTTGCAGGGTGGTGGCACTGGAAAGGGAGAAAACTACTCACCTGTACAGTAAAAGGAGCGAGTTCCGCCACGACTTCAGTGTACTGGAGGAGTTGGACTCCAAGTTGACGGGAGACATCAAATCAGAGCGTGAGAGTTTCAGATTGATTAAAATGAAAATTTTAAAACTAAAAAAGTTACTAAAAAAAAATATTAACTTGACCTGTTTTCTATCTCTCTTAACAGAAGTGAAAGTAAAACAGCAGCTTGAGAAGATCAGTCACATGGTCAAGCGCTTCCATAAAGAACTGAAGGATGTCAAACCAACACCAGAGTGTAAGATACAGAGTTTTAATGAATGTTCATTTTAAAGAGGAGGTTGAAAAATTTCAATATGAGAATTAGGGGGGGGGGGGGGGGTGACAAGTATGTCCAGAAATAAACATGTATTTTTTCTGAGGGTTATTGCTGTGTGTCATCCATTAACAATTTTAACTTCATCTTGAAAACTACATGGTAAATAAATTGTTGCTTAGAAATTTTGAATTAAATATGTTCTATTTTTGGAAATCTATTTTAAGGTGGTATGGGACCCTCCATGTTGTGACATAATACTAGTATTTATTGAAATATACAATAAAATCAAATATAATTTTATAAATAGTTCCTTTCCTAATATTGGCATCTAACAGTGTAGCGCAGAGGGTTTACTACGGATCTGTAAATCATGAGTTCGAATCCCGCTGGGTACCGTACATGTTTATTATAAAATTTTTAGCGTTTCAAAAAAAAATTAAAATTTTTTTTTTGGTTAGATATTGTTAAATATGAAAATTCTAAACTGGTGAAAGTACTTCAATTTTAATGTACTTTAATCCACACTAATATTGACAGATGTCCCATACCACCTTAATATCTTGTGCTTTGTATACTTGCATGTAGAAATAAGCTGTATGCATTTTGTGTGCATTATAAATGAAGCTGTGAATGTTGTAAAAGATTGACCATTAAAGGCCTGCAGGTCTGTTTAAACCAAAAGTTTACAATCTTTGGCCCCAGAAGCTGATGTATAGACAATTCGAGATTTTTCTGACTCTTGAACCCCAACCCCATCCTCTCATTTTCATGGATGAAAGTTTTTCAAACATCAATAATAGAGCAGCTAGGGTAACAGTCAGAGAAGTCTCAGATATGGGTGTAGACTTCAATATGAAGCTTAAAATACAAACATCTCTGGCATGTCAATCTAACGACTATGGTACATGTACTTGGGTTGGCCTCCTGTTTTTTTTGTAAATTGTGTATAGTAATTTAATCTTGCAATTTTTTCTTTGACAGTTGTAGAGAAACTGAAAGTTATTATGGAGGAGATTGAGGGCACCATAACAAGTTTCAAAGAAAATCAAAGAAAGCAGTGAGTACATGCATGTAGCATTTAACTAATATGGAATTAACGTATGGTACACGGTTTTGAGTTGTTATATATTACCGATAATATTAACCCTTTTTTTCATTTATTAATTATATGTTCATCATGTGTGAATGTTTTTACCGTAATTTTACGGAGAGATTATTATGTTTGCTCCAAGGGAGGAGAGAAGAACATGATGTAAAAAAGAATTTCATCATTATTATTTTTTTTTCACTGACAGGAGAGGCATCGTGAATCATTTAACAACTTCTTGACTACTTCAGTATGTTGTCTTATCATATGCATGTAATCTTTTTTTTGCAAGATATGAAGAGTTGATCAGAGATGAAAGAATGACATATCAGGAAATTCAGGCCATGGAAAGAAAGTTTGATGCTTGGAGTCAGCTGGCTGAAAAACCGGACAACAAATCGAAGACCCCTGCTGCTCCTCTAGCCAGCGCTAGAGACATCACTAAAGATTTACCCCCACAAGTCGCAGCCTTCGAGGTAACGAGAGAAATGTTTATCAATGTATCCAAGGTTGTGTATACATTTACATGATTTTTAACAACAAAAGAAACCCAACGGCTTGTAGAATTATCGTACATGAAACAATAAGGAGGTCTCTCCATTAGCAGTTGCTTATGTTTTGTTGAATTTTTGGAAGAAAAGACGAAAACTCGTAAATTTCAGAAATAAATGTTTTCCTCTAGCTGGAATTGAACCCACAACCTCTAGCTTTGTATTTGACCCCTGAGATATGTCACCTTTTAATAGTTGGTTGCCAATGGAAACATTTTTTTATGTATAGTGAGTCCACAGTGGGCTAATGATTGGAGGACTTGATCCCTTAAGGCGTCCATCTTTGATACCCAAAGTAGAGCCCCAGACAATACCTATATCAGGAAATGTAATTGAAAAATGATGGTGGTAGATTGAATTGTTTACAACCAGAATAGAAACGTTGCTTTAATGTTAGGACAAATCAAGACAGTAAACTTGAGGGTTTCAATGTTCAGATGTTCATCACATACTATCGGAGTTGACTGAAATGGAAATCATGCAACGGAAGCATTTATTTACAATATACAAACTGCACACTATTGAAATCTCAATTGCTGGCAAGAGAGTTGCTGGTTGTTGGCTCTTGAAGTTTCTCTTCTTTCACATTGCTCGATGTTGGACAGACAAAAAGAATTAGCTTTGAAGTACCTTTTCTTTTTTCAATTTGATGTATTGGATAAGTTTGGAGTAGAATTTTTTTTTGGCATTGAAAGTTATACCCACGACAGTTGAATCAATTAAGAAGCAGTAACTTAATTAAAAACACATGACTATTTAGATTTAAAAAAAAGGTTTTTTTTATGCCCTAAAAATTTTCCCATTTAATCAATATTTGATGCATTTTGTGTAAGGATTTTTATTATCATCATTCTTTCAAACATCATAGCAATTGTGAATTGATAGTATTTTAAACACATGTATGAGATCTCATCTTGTAAAAATATATTTTTTTACAGCAGTTATGATAGAGGCATAACCAAATGTTAACATTCTTTGCCCCAATAATTGAAATAAATAATACTAAAGAAAAAAGTACATTTCACCAAAAAAATGGACATTACAACAAAAATTTGTATAATTTGTAATAGCTGATTTAAATGTGAAATATTTCAGAAATTTCTGGAGGAGACTGGTGGAATAAGAGGTGGGTGGGATGAGTATGACCACGGGACATTCCTCAAGTTCAGGAACAGATACAAGGTACTTAAAGCTTTTATAGAATGGTTGATTTGTATATATATATATTTGTTATACTTTCATGTTAAATACTGAAATCTGATTGGATAAGACGCAGTTAATAATATTTTCTATTACCCTCAGTGTTAGCAACGCACTTAGCAACGGGTAACATTAAAAAATGTTACATGCGTGAAAATTATGCGCGTACGGTTCGCTGTAGAATTCACGTTATTCCTATATAAAAGCAGTCAAATTTTCTTTAAAATTAAGACATTCAGTATAACAAAATAAATAGTGCCTGTTTGGGAGGATAACAGTTGAAATTAACACCCCTCGAAAACCATTGTCAACCTCCGCTTCGCGTCGGTTGACAATGGTTTTCTCGGGGTGTCAATTTCAACTGTTACCCTCCCAAACAGGCACTATTTATATAATATATATATAGAGGATATCTATATTGTGTGATTTTATATTTGCTTTATCCAACGAGTTGAAATGGTGTATATATTCGCGAGGCTTGCCGAGCGAATATAACCATTTCAACGAGTTGGATAAAGCAAATATAAAATCACACAATTATAGATGTTCTATTTATCTCATACAATTTGATTTATATTATGAAGCTTTTGAGACAGTCCCTTGTGTGACCCAAATTGGTTTTTTTTTCAAAGATTAAAAACGATGATGCAACGTTGTGTTATGCGGCTATTGTGACCTTGCGCAATACAATGTAGTACGTCATTCCTGAGATAAATCTAACTGTTTTAATGTAAAGTTTCACTGAAATAAACCTTAAAATAATTCTTTAGCTCTAGATAATTTTTCTTAGAGCTTATTCACTTGATTAAATGGAAATTCCGATTAGAAGACTTGAATAATCAAGTTTGTTGACATACACAAAGTTGCGAATGCTCGTTAGTTTGAATTGACTCGAACGAGGAACAGTTGTTGATGCATGATGTTTAATAAAACAAACACTTGGCTAGTCTTATGAACCAAAATTGATAATAGTGAATAAGGATGCTTACTGGTGGTGGAATAAAAGTAGCATGAAACATTATTTCGGTAAGTTCTTGTATATAAACACAACCAGAGCGCTCTGTTTTCATCGCGTCGTCAGGATGAACTCCTTGATAGTTAACGTAATTTGTAGTTTTATAAACTTCACAAAGCATATTGAAAGTTGGAAGTGGGTTAAATTATCATAAATCTTGACAAACAAGAAAAAAGGGTCTTGTGGTTACGGTTATGAATAACTTTGCAAAAAAGGTGGGGGGGGGGGGGGGGGGGGGGCTAACCCCCCCACCCATCCCCCCCCCCCCGGTTCCGACGCCTGTGCTACGCAGTTACGTGTTTTCCTTCATATTTGTAATTTAAATCTTTGACAAAATCAATTTTATATTAATTTTTGTAGTAGATTTAGTTATGTTGTAAGTACTAGCAAATCTTCGAAAATAGGTCACTGAAGCGTTGAAGCGAGGGACTGTGTCAAAAGTAGTTCCGACCGGAAGTATTTGATATAGCATCACCCGTGTGATATAGCAAAGGTTTATCACACGGGTAATATACACCACACGTATGAGATAAATATATATATACACTAAGTATTTTCTCCACTATTTCTTAAGCAAATCGATTGTGATTCATAGCGCTTTAGATATGGACAGGGCTGAAATCTACGTAATCCAGTTCTCGATCAACAACCTACCGGTATTAAAAAATGCATGGCCTGCATAAAATATTATGCTGATGTCAGACTCAATTTTCATAAGAAGAATTAACTATTTCTTCTTTGTTATACTTTCATGCTAAATACTGAAATCTGATTGGTTAAGACGCAGTTAATAATATTTACTATTACCCTCAGCGTTAGCAACGCACTTGGCAATGGGTAACATTAAAAAATGTTACATGCGCGAAAGTTATGCACGTACGGTTCGCTGTAGAATTCACGTTATTCCTATATTAAAGCAGTAAAATTTTCTTAAAAATTTTAAAAAAGACATTCAGTATAACAAAATAAATAGTGCCTGTTTGGGAGGATAACAGTTGAAATTGACACCCCTCGAAAACCATTGTCAACCTCCGCTTCGCGTCGGTTGACAATGGTTTTCTCGGGGTGTCAATTTCAACTGTAACCCTCCCAAACAGGCACTATTTATATAATGTTCCTTTGTTTTCCCAAAAACCATTGCAACCAAAAAAAACCCAGTTTGAATCTGAGTACAAATACTACATGTATTTAAAGCAATTTGCTATTTGCTATAAATGATGAGAAACATATATTAACCAAATATGTAAAGAAGACTTGTGTCCTGCATGGGTTGTCTATTGATTAATTTGTACAATTCTAGGGAAAGATTATTTTCATAAAGCATGCACTGGTAGCCATACCCACCAAAACAGAGGAAGAAATCAGAGACCACGAAGAATGGTACCAGACATATTTGTCTATGAATGAGAAAAAGAAGGAGAGTATTAAGAAATGGAGGGAAAAGAAAGAGGTTACAATCTCGTTATTGTTTTTTAAATGAAATAACATGAGTTTCTGAACAAGCAAAATTTTCATATCATCTTGCCAATTAAGTTAGCTAAACCTGTGGATAAGTACAGATAAGTACATGTAATTGTAAAGAAAGCTATTGGTTTGAATAAGTATACATGTATTTTTATGCCCCACTTCGAAGAAGGGAGGGCATATTGCTTTGCTGCTGTCCGTCTGTTTGTCAGTGTTGGTCGGTCCAACCAGTTTTTGTTCATTTTCTTCACAGAGGTTGCATGTACTGAAAATAAGATTTGGTTTATAGATTCATCATAACAATATCAAGGTCAAGTTTGGTTTTGGGTACGATCGAGCGATTTTCGACAGATTTATACCCATTGGATTTAGAAAAATTCCATTTATTTTCAGTTTCCGTTCATTTTCTTTGAACTGAACTGAAGTGAAACTTAGTATTCAGATGTATAATAACAATATCTAGGTCAGATTTGATTTTGGGTACGATCGAACAATTTTTGGCAGAGTTATGCTCCATTGACTTGGAAAAATTCCATTTGTTTGCACTTTTCATTCATTTTCTTCACAGAGGTGTCCAAGGGAGGGGGGCATGTTAAGTGTTTCACAAACATCTGTTGTTAATTTAAACATTACAATATTAATTTTTCTGGTTTTTTGAGATGCGTCGGCAAGCTGTGTAGCAACCTCTAATGATACAACGTCCACTAATGATATAATGTTTCATTAGTGGTCAGGATGTTGACCACTAATGATATAATTTTATCATTAACGAACAACCTAACCGTCCGCTAATGATATAATTTCAGATTTGTATCATTAGCGGTCAAAAACCGTAACCTCTAATGATATGGAAAAAAACTGAGAAATAAGTACTACCTTGACCACTAATGATATACATTTGCACACATTTTCAATTGCATTAGTGGATGGATTTGAAACCTTTAATGATATAACATGATAAAAGATTATATATATATATATATATATATATATATATATATATATATATATATATATATATATATATATATATATACATATATATCTATATATCTATCTATCTATCTATCTATCTATCTATCTATCTATATGGGTTTGTTAATTATAGATTAGAACAACAAGGAATATTAATTAAAGTTGGTTGAATTAAAACTACTTAAACAATAGGGATCATGTCGTTGTAACAAAGAATATTAGCCCAAGTTAAAAATTGGCCCGCGTTTCATTTTTCAACATTGATTATTGATTCGGGGAGGGGGTGGGGGTGGGGGTGGGGGGCTTTTTTAACGTTGAAAACTGAGACCAAAAGTCGTGAAATGTATACCCGGATTTCATTTTTCAACATTGATTATTGATTTGGGATATTGGGGGGCGGGGGGGGGGGGGAGGAGGGGCGGGGGCTTTTCTAACGTTAAAACTGCGAGCAAACGTCATTTTTCAACAGCTCAAAAAAGTTTTTTTTTCTAATCTCTGATGACCTCACACGTTGAAAATTGACCAACTACAGGTTTTTGAACTGTCTCTGAAATGGAACTTGCTCTACCTAATTATTTTGTATCTGATAAAAAATTTCAGCTCCATGTTTTAATTCCTAATATTGTCCGATATTCATGCCGATATGGATTTTTGTTTTTGTTTGGGTTTTTTTTCCCGATAGCAACAGTTTGTTATTAAGACTAAGAACTCTGTCTCTTGTTGTTAAACTGTGCAGATAGAGCTAAAAAGAATATATGTCAAACAACATCGTCTCAACCCATGGTCCGGTGTCCGTTTATATATATATCTCTCTCCACCATGATCGTTCATGTTGACCGTGGTTTGCTAAGATTGTCAAACCAATACCGGCCGTTTATGTTATATTTCCGGTAAATCGCTTCAACTTTAATTTATTTTGAGAAGTCACGATAATTAACTGACAGCATTTCATATTTTTATCAGACAAGTCGCGATCAGTGATTATTTAATTAATTCAACTTAACAATAACTTTTCTTAAACTTGCAAGATTAACAAAATTATGATTAATAAGCTACTTATCTTGATCTGACAGAAAAAAATATTGTGTTCAATACAGATACAAACACTACACAGTAACTTTTTCGTGGGTGTGTTTAGGGAGTATTGGACATTTATGACGCATTCGCCGGCGTAACGAGGAATCTTGACCCGGGTTGAAATTTGACCCGGATATCATTTTTCAACGTTGAAAAATTGATACCAAAAGTCGTGAAATTATACCTGTGGTCAGTTTTCAACAGCTTGAAAAATATTTTTCAAACTTCTAAGGACATCGACACGTTGAAAACTGACCCTGTTGAAAATTGACTCCGACTTCAGAGTTTTGAACTGTCTTTGAACAGAAGTGTAACTTGCTCTTCACAGTTTAATTGTACATGTGTGTACTTAAAAGTTTCGGTTTCAAAACTTTAACTCTTTCATACTATCCGCTATATTTGCCGTCTTGGGTAATTTAACATTTCAAAGGTTGATTTTTCTGACTTCAATCATTTAATATTTCATTTGACTGAAAACGTGGTATGTAGCAACCTCTTTTATTATACTTTCATGTTAAATACTGAAATCTGATTGGTTTAGACGCAGTTGATAATTTGTTCTATTACCCTCAGCGTTAGCAACACACTTGGCAACGGGTAACACAACGAATTGTTACATGCGCGTAAATTATGCGCGTACAGTTCGCCGTAGAATTCACGTCATTTCTATACAAAAGCAGAAAAATTTCTTTAAAATTAAGACATTCAGTATAATAAAATAAATAGTGCCTATTTGGGAGGATAACAGATGAGATTGACACCCCTCGAAAACCATTGTCAACCTCCGCTTCGCGTCGGTTGACAATGGTTCTCTCGGGGTGTCAATTTCAACTGTTACCCTCCCAAACAGGCACTATTTATATAATGATACACTGTCCACTAACGATATAATGTTGCATTAGTGGACAGAATATTGACCACTAATGATATAATTTTATCAAACCCGGGTCAATTTTCAACCCGGGTTAACATTTTTTGTTACACCGACATAATCACCATTGTTGAAGTAGTTTTAATTCAGCCAACATTATTTCATATTCTTTGTTGTTCTAAGGTATAATTAACAAACCCACATATTCAACTTAACAATAAATTAGTGATTCAATTGTGCTACAGACCATAATAGCAAATAGTCTTGTGTTGTCTATGGTTTAATTTTAAAATTCTTCAGAAATATTTTTTTTACAAGCTAACCACTTTGAGTTTAAGGTCAGACGACACGTTCCTCGAGAATCTTTTTTGTATCTCCTCGTAATAAAGAGTTCCAACAAAAAAATTTAATTTTATAATTACTTTTAAAATGATCAAAATTTACTTGTATTTGGTTATATGCCTAGATGGTCGAGTGGTTAGAACCGTGGCCGCTCACTGTCAGTAGCGTATAGGTTCTAGAGGTCGTGAGTTCAAAGCCCCGCCCCGGCGGTAATATAGTTCTATTTTAGAGAATTTAGCTTTGCTGTAGATGTATTTATTTTCATATCAGCAATTCAAGTGTATCTTCAAGAAGATTATATAGGAAATTGCATATTCTAGTATTTTGCAGAAATGCCTGGTAAGGTACCCTAATTTTTTGCAAGAAAGCTTGTCAAAGTAGTTGTAAACCATTAACAAATTCCTGGAAAAAGTTATCTAAAATTGAGGAACGTGTCGTCTGACCTTAATATACCCGGTAATCATTTTTGGTACAAGTTAACTATATCTGGTCAATCACTCACTTCCTGTCAGCCTTACTGACCAGTCCGGTCTCACTTTGTCAATCGTCTTCAATCTTGTTAGATGCGTGCCTCGAACCACTAAGTAAGTCTTTTTTATTGAAGTAATTGCTCAAATTTGTTAGTATTAAATTGTATTTTTGAAGTATAGTTACAGATGGAAATTTATTTTACAGATAAAACATTCTTAAAAGTATGGCACACCATTATGGTCTTTAAAGTAATTTACAGTTAAAGGTATAAAGTTAAATTCTATATTTTCCTATTTAGTAATTTGTTATTTCTATTTGTTGTAGTTTTTTACCAATATTATTCATGACGGCAACGTTTCCACACAAAATAAAATATGAAACCCGTGTGACTTTTGTTTGCGTTGTGCAAGGTTAGCTATCTGCCTGCACCAAGCAGAATAAGTCTTATGAATTGGACCTTTTTCATGTTAATAAAATCCCGCTAAAAGTTTATCAACAATGTTTTAATATCGTAAAATTGGTTTTCGTCAAACTTTCTTCAACTAAAAATATTTAGCACAACTCCTTTTTGATTAATGATTATCAATTTGGATCTTCAAGTAAACAGACGAAGTCATAAATGGTATGTATTTTGTCTGTATGCGACTATTTCAGTTCAAGTAAAAAGGCAAAATATCAGGGTAATGTCAGAATGGTGTATTTTAAAGGACAAAATACATGTATATGATCAAATAACGCCCCCCCCCCCACCAAAAAAAAAAATTAACCAATTCTTATGCAGTATCGTATGAAAATCAAATCAAATATATATATATATATATATAATTTTATATTAAATTATATCATATTATATCATTAAAGGTTGCAAATCCATCCACTAATGCAATTAAAAATGTGTGCAAATGTGTATCATTAGTGGTCAAGGTAGTCCTTATTTCTCGTTTTTTTTTCCATATCATTAGAGGTTACGGTTTTTGACCGCTAATGATATAAATCTAAAATTATATCATTAGCGGACGGTTAGGTTGTTCGTTAATGATAAAATTATATCATTAGTGGTCAACATCCTGACCACTAATGCAACATTATATCATTAGAGGACGTTGTATCATTAGAGGTTGCTACAAAGCTGTGTTTGCTATTAATGCTTATACCGAATTTCCAACAGTTATAAAAAAATCAGGATGGACAGCAATTATGAATTATTTTGACTTTTTTTTTTTGCTTTTAAAGTTACTGAAAAATGTTAAGTTTCAGTATTTTTTAGTACTTTGACTTTTCTTTAGGGTGAAAAGGAAGAGGTGCTAAGTAAAGTAGAATCAGAATTAGCAGAGGATCAACAGAAAGAAGAGCAAAAACAGCAAAGGTTAAAGGAACAAATCCAAGAGGAGAAAAGACAGAGATTTAGTCAGCTGAATGCTTGGAAGGTAAGAAAAGTAGCAATATAAAAACAAAAAGTGATATTCAAAATATTGTTGATGAGAATATATTGGATAAATGTGTTTGCATGTTGATAAAGTTCTTTCTTGTGTGATTCATATGTTTTAAATATGGGATTCCAGGTCCAGAAGGAATTAGAAAGAGCTCAGGCAGAGGAAAAGAAACTACGGGAAGCATTAGACAAAGCACAGAAAGAAGAAGATAGGAAGAAAGAAAAGGTATAATCCTATATTGTATTATTCTACCACTGACTGACATTGAAGTGTTGGACATTGGGGGTTATTTCTCATACAATGACTCATGTACTGTATATAGGGAAATATTTGAAAATAAACCTGTATATTGTATCCTTTGTAAAAATTTTCAGTGAACAAAATATTCAACCCCATTTTATATTAATTCATACATATACCCTTAATTTGGGTGTGATAAAGGGACCCTTTCTGATTGGATATAAATCAAGATAAAAATATCCCAGTTTTACTACATGAAGTTGAGTAACAAAACCATATGTTACATTTTTTCAAAATTATAAGGACCTCGACTTGTGATATGAAGATAGTTAACTGTTGTGCTTGATATCTTTGAATATGAGTATGTGGAATTAAAACAAGTATGATATAGTGACTGTACTTTCCATTAATTTTTACAGGCTGAGTTGAAACAGAAAGTAGAAATCTACAAGAAAGAGAGGGAGGAGGAAGAGAAATTTTTAGAGGAACAGAAGAAGGTTTGGGAAGAAGAGGAAAAGGAAATGCACAGACAGAATTCTGCCCGAGAGATCCACCGATTTAGGGACAGGGTAAGTTAAGAAGGCAGGGTGGTCAACAAATTATACATCAGATCTGCCTTAAACTTTGACTTATGATATTAAAGGGGAAGGAAACTAAAAATATGTTGTACAATAAATCAATTAATTATCATCTACTACAATTGTAAATCGTATTTATTTTCATTAAAAAACCCAGAATAATGAATAAATGAAGAAAATCGATCGCTTAATTTAAATTTCCCGCCGCCCTGGGGGCTTCCATTGAACTTTAATCTATGACGTCACACCATCTATTCCGGTTTGTCTTATCAACATAACATCAGTATTGGTAAATCATGATATTCGCTCTAAATGACAAGTTCTGGAAAATTTGAAACAATATTGATTTGAGACAGTTCTTTTACCTTTGCAAACTACAAACTAACGTCAAATGGAGCATGTTCGTTGAAACCTAAAAGCGGAGGTTAGTGTCGAAGAAATCTCCGCGTAAATGCAATATGGGAATTGTCAACAGATGCCAAGTATCATAGGAAATGTCTGCCGTCGTTATTTTGACATGGTAATTCCAACTTTAAAGAATGAATTTTAAACATCCTGATTACAATTATAACATTTATTCAGTTAGTGAAGAACTTGACTTGGAATAAAAAATTTAATCGAGGTCGTTTTCAACTTTGAATGATAGCAGATTAACAGCTGCCATTTACTTATAAAAATGCATATATTTATGCATACAATGATACATGTATTTATTCTTTAGATTGACGTGTGAACTCAAACATTATTAATTTTGTTTAGTCAATTTTTTGAGTAACAGAAAGGCATAAACCAGCGTTAAATTATATTCAGAGCACTGTACATTCATTTGTATATGTAAACCAAACCGGAATAGATGGTGTGACGTCAAAATAATTAATTTTTTTGGTTTTTAATACAAAAGAGTTCTACATCATGTCAGCCTCCAGTAAATACGATTTCTCCAACTTCAAACGTTCATTAAAGCTTAATTACATATTTTATTTTCAAAACAGCATGACCACATGTGATAATTCACACCACTTTATTAAAATGAATAAATTATGTTTTTGACTTTCCTTCCCCTTTAAGGTGGAATAACACATCGTCACAAAATGGCTGACCTCTGATCGAAACGACATTTTGTTTTATTAAAAAGATTTTATTGACGGCAACATATAACTTACCTTATAGCCGAGTGAATAAAGTGTCGTGCTTTTGATCCGTACATACCGAGTTCGAATCCCGCAGGGGCTTTTGTTGTTATTTACTGAATTCAATTTAAAATTTTTAGATATTCATTTTTTATCCCCAATTTGCAAATTTTTTGCTTATTTGACATATGTATAGTTTACCAGTATTTATCCTTATATCTTTCATAATCAAATAATTTACAGTTAATTTGAGTGACTTTTTCCAGGTGTGTTATTCCACCTTAATGCCATATATTGTCATTTGGTAAAGACAAATCCAAATACTGTATACAGGGTTATTTTCGCCCCATGTTACTTTCGCCCTTCTACATTTGCAAATGGTTTCATCACGTCTTGAATTCGCTCAGAGATTGTTGTGTTTAAATATAGATGATTTGGAACATTGGAATTTGCCCAGTCTTAAATTAGCCCGCAGACAACATGAGCGAAAGGGGAGTGAATATAATAATGAAGTACTTTGTGGGGGCACAGGCGGTGTTTGCATGTTGAAAATTATGTAAAAATATTAATTATTTCATTATAAATACAATATTTTAAAATTAATGTGAATTTACGGTAAGTAATATAGAAATTCTTTGAGTTTTATCATGAAGTGATCAGCTTCAGTCAGTGCATGATCAAATTTTCCATAAAGCTCTTCAGGCTTATATTGGATTTGATCACTCCTTACCATGTTTTCTGTAGTTGATCTCCTCATAGCAGTGAATGAATGATCGTTTATCCTTAATTACATGTCGGCCATAAGTTGCAGGTGTGTAATATAAGATTTAATGATTACGAAGGGCTTATGTAGCCGTGTGCTGATAATGGAGATAGGAAAACTAAAACACGTATGGTGTATGCATATTTTAAAGCCTTGCTCAGCTTTAATAGATTTTATTGTCTTACTGCAAATGGAAAAAGACAATGAAAAGAGAGACAAATCATGCTATAGCAATGTTAATCATTTATTTGGTAGCAGCTTTTAGCTGACCTGATCTAAAAGCTCAAGTGAGTTTTTCTGATCACTTTTTTTTTGCCATCCGTCTGTCTGTCCGTCCAAAAACTTTTTATATTTGTGGCCTCTTCTCCAGAACCACTTGACAATTTTCAATCAAACTTGGCACAAAGCATTTTTGGTTAAAGGGGAATCAAGTTTGTGAACAGCCATACTTCCTTTTCAAGGGAAGATAAAGAAAACAATTAATGTAAATTAGTTGATGTATTTTAATTAATTTTGGTCTTAAAATCCAATTGGTCAAAAAAGCTCAAATTTGTATGTAATCAATATCAGGCAGTGTAGATTCAAGTTTTTTTTAATCATTATTTACTGCGGTAGGGTAAGGCCACAATTGGGGGAGGGTCAAGTTGTTAGATGGGAATTAAAGAGAAAATCTTTAAAAGTATTCTTCAAAAAAATCAAATGAATATGTCAGACAAGCTGTAACTTGTGTGGAAGCATCCTCAGGTTGTGTAGATTCAAGTTTGTTCAAGTCATGATTCATGGGGTAGTATGGGGCAACAATTGGGAAGGTGTGTTGATTTTTTTTACTTAGGAAAGTTGATTATTCTCAAAAACCTAAATGTTATGATATACTGTATTACGTAAAACAAGCATCTTGACATTTGTTGATTCTTAACTGTTTAGACTGTGGCCACTGGACAATTCTTGGCCCATACAAGGGGTTCAAAGTTTGTTATGGGTTTATATTATTATGAACATTTGTTTAAGATTTTCTTGAGACCTGCAATACTCAGTATGTGACATGACTATGAAAGCATTCAGTTACAAAAGGTGTTCTATGGTTAACATAAGAATATCTGGAGACAATTTTGAAAATCTTTTTTTACACGATCTATTTTACAACATTGTCGATATATTTTGTATATGACTCTGTAAAGCTGATATTTGCTCAGGTGAGCGATGTGGCCCACAGGCCTCTTGTTTAGAAAAGTAAATATGGTTGATAATTGTAACACCAAGCCATTTTTTATCTTTTCAGGTTAATAAGCAGGAAAGGAAAATGATTGTTTGAAACCAAATTTCATGATTTTTTTTTATTGATTTTGTAGGACCAAAGGAAAATACAAGAGAAGCTTGCAAAGGAGAAGGAAAAGGAAAATGAGAAAATACAGAAACAGAAACGGCTAGACAGATTAAGAGAACAGGTGTCAATATGTACTGTGTAATATTATAGTTAGTTATGATAGTTCACCTGCATGGTTGCTCACTTTTTTGGTCACCTGAGTAAACTATATGTTTTCGTTTGTTGTTGTGCATCGTGCGTTAACAATTTTACATTTTTAACTTCTTCTTAAAAACTACAAGGCTAATCTTTACCATTTTTGGTGTGAGGCATTTCTATGGTAAGAGGAATCTAAACTGTGAAATTCGTGGCTCTACCACCCCCAGGGCACCACAGGTGGGGCCAAATATGCAAGAAAAAGCCAAATTTTCAAAAATCTTCTTCTCTACTCCCATACCTGTGAGGAAAAAACTTGCATGGTTATGATATCATTGAAGCCCTCTTACAAAATTGTGAAATTCATGGCCCCTGTATCAGGGGTTCAGGCTCTATGGTGGGGCCAATATGGCCATATAGTTAAAATGTATTAAATCTTAGAAAATCATCTTCTCTACTTCCATATATATTTGTTAATAACTAAATGCATGGTTATGATGTCCATGAAGCCCTCTACCAAAATTGTGAAATTAATGACCCCTGTGTCAGGGGTTCAGGCTCTAGGGTGGGGCCAATATGGCCATATAGTGAAAATGTATTAAATCTTAGAAAAATCTGTATTTGTTAATAACTAAATGCATGATTATGATGTCCATGAAGCCCTTTACCAAAATTGTGGAATTCATGACCCCTTGGTCAGGGGTTCAGGCTCTAGGGTGGCCAATATGGCCATAAAGTTAAAATGTATTAAATCTTAGAAAATCTTCTTCTCTACTTCCATATATATTTGTTAAAAACTAAATGCATGATTTTGATGTCCATGAAGCCTTCTACCAAAATTGTGAAATTCATGACCCCTGCATCAGGGGTTCAGGCTCTAGGATGGGGCCAACATGGCCATATAGTAAAAATTTATTAAATTTTAGAAAACTTCTTCTCTACTCCCATATATATTTGTTAAAAACTAAATGCCTGGTTTTAATGTCCATGAAGCCCTCTACCAAAATTGTGAAATTCATGACCCATGTGTCGGGTTCAGGCTCCAGGGTGGGGCTAATATGGCCATATAGTAAAAATGTATTAAAGCTTAGAAAATCTTCTTCTCTACTCCCACACATGTGGGAAAAAACTAAATACATGGTTATGTATCTACTAACTCCTCTACCTAAATTGTAAAATTCATGGCCCGTGGGTCAGGGATTCAAGGGGGGGGGGGGCAATATAGTGTTAAGGCATATAATGTTTAAAAATCTTCTTCTCTATTCTCGCACATCTGTATGATAAAATGACTTCATAATTATGTTTTTCAAGAAGTCCTCTGAAGTATGGGTTTTGACTCTAGGGCAGGACCAAATGGATGTATAGGTGTTAATGCATATAATGTTCAAAAATTATCATCTTTACTCCCACGCCTGAAAGGAAAACTGAATTCATGATTTTGTAGACCAGATCTTTAAGTTTTTCGCCAAAATTATAAGTTTCATAGTTTTTTTTGGAAAGATTTCAGGCAAGAAGGTGGTCGTCATTACAAGTTTATAATTTTTCTACTCCTGAATGAAACCTAATTAAATGCATATATGAGACTCCTCGACAAGTTTGTGTATGGGTTATATGCTACTCAGGTGACCGTTAAGGCCTATTGGCCTCTTGTTAAAAATTTCATTTTACCCAGATTTAGCAGGGTGTATGGATATGAACACCCAGCTTGTTAATCAATCAGAACTTCTCTTACATGCTACTTAGAGAATAAAAGGTATTACTCCAGTAAGAGTTGGTGCTAGAAAACACCAAGTAACAAAGAAAGAATAAAAAAGTGTGCTATTATTTTATTGTCTGATGTTTGCTGACATTTGATGATGTTCTTCAGGTTGATATTGAGGTGGATCGCGATCCAAGCAGACTGTTGAAACCCACAGCAGGATGGACATCCAGACTGAAGGACAAGGGACCATCGGGGTCAGGACCCATCATACAAATGCCACACAGGTATATACGGTACTTTATAGCTCATATAAGGTGTATATTTGCGTATATATGAATTGAGGTTAAAATCAAATATAAAGATTTGCATAAATATGATTTTTTTAATGAAATTAAAATAAAGTATTAAGATATGCATAAGAATTTGTAAATACGAATGACAATAGGATTACGATGCATAACACTGGCCATTAAAACCAATACTAGATCGAAGTATGACTGTACGATGCAGGTGAGGAATTACTTGACAGCACTTATAAATAAGTACTTTAATTTACAAACATGGTGATGATATAGAGTCCATACTTCTTAGAAACTGGGGGAAAAGAATATAAATAATTAATCTAGTTTCGACAGTGAGAAAGGACAATGAATAAAGCAAAAACGTGGTCTCGCCTGTTTTCAAAAAAACTAATAGCTTTATCACAAATTAGGTCTGGTACGCATTGATAAAAAATTTGGTTACAAAATCAGGGATGGATGTGTTTTGTTTTGGTTCAAAATGTAAACGTTAGCTCTGTTTTCCAATTTTAGAATGCTTTTTCCATATTCTAAGAGAGTGTCAGAGATTTGGTTTAACAATCCCATTTGAAAATTGATGCTATTGTCACATACTGTTAGTTGTTGAACACTTGGCAAAGGAACAATTGCTATCTGGATTTTTTTGTTGGGGGGGGGGGGGTTGTATTTGTTATAGATTTTTTATATTGGTGATAAATTTTATTTCTTTTTTCTTTTGACAGGGCTATCCCTTCCTGGCGCCAGGGAATGACATAACACCAAATAAAAAACAAAAATTATACGTTGTGCATTATTCATGAATACCTAAATAAAATTTAAAAATAAAATATATATTTTTATATCCTTGGACTTAATTTTGGAAAAAATTTTGTCCGATTGCTTAAATCCCGTTTAATTTCACGAACAATAGGAAATTGTTAAACAACACTGATGTATCTTCATTCTTCTAAGTATTTGATTCTTTTGGCGATTCCCGTCAGACACTCTCCAACCATCATCTCACCGTGACCAAGGATACACACACTGCGTGAATACTTTATTCCTCCATCAGGAATGATGTACCTCAGGAATCGTCCGTCTCTGTCCAGCAAGTGAATCTTGTCACCATTAAAATCTGTACCGATGACGTGACCGACAGAATCAGTGGTTACCGTAGAAGATGAAACACCCGAGTACGAGTACCGGAATATGCCCAATCTATCGACAGCAATGACTGCTTTTTTCTCCCAGTCAGTTACAATGATGTCCCCGTTGACATTCTCAGTGATGTAATTTGTCTTTTTGTACAGAGGTTGACACTGCGAGTCGTACTGGATTTCCTGGAGCACGGTACCGGTACTGCTGTATCGGACGACTTTGTGCTGATCGCTTTTACGGAGACAGACCAGTAGATCACCGGATGCGGCGCTTGTGACGCCGTATGGCTCCCAGTCCCTGGTAGTGAACATCGTCACCACAGTGTCGGTGTCAGATATCATTCTCACGGCTTTATTTAATCTATCAGTGTACACTACTTGTTTGTTGTACATACATAAGTACATGCCTAGAGAAGTAATCCTGACGGTGTGGCGGAGGTGTCCCCGGAGATCAAACAACTTCAGTTCTCTGCTCTCTCCTCCCATCCACACTTTGTTATCGTCGGTAACGGCCATGTCATACAGACGAGTATTATACTCTTCATCAGCAGGGAACCCAGTGTCTATAACAGAAGTAACTGTTGGTACCTCTAAGATTCTTCTACCCGGTAAATCATTTTCTTTGAAATTTTTTTCCAAGAGAGACTTTTTCTTTTCCTGTGTTTTTTCAACGTATCCGAAATAAGTTTGTAAATAATTTGGATCTATTTTGCATTCAAAAAATGTCGGAAATGAATACTGTGAGAACTCTTTCAAGGTCTCTTGTTTTTCAATCATTGGCTTGAATCTTTGTATTTCTATGGCGTTTTTTGATTTATGTAATTCGATTACTTTTTTGTTTATTTCATCCTTTTTCTCAATTAATTCTTCAAACTCTTTCTTTTGTTTCTGTAGTACAGCCTCGTGTTCCTTTTGTATGACATCCAGTTCCTGGTGAAGTTTCTTCACGGTCTCCTCGATCTGTTTGTGCCACTCTTCTCCCAGTGCTGTAACTTCATCTTTTCTCTTTTTGTAATTCAACGATAACCATGACAGCTGTTTTGTCGTATGATTCAGAATTTTTTCTAAATCCTGTTTGGACGACTGAAGTCTTTCGTTTTCCTTTGCAATAACATTTAAAAGTTCTTCAGTTTTACCTTGTCTATTAAGTTCTTTGATTTCATCGGACAGCTCTGAAATTTCGTGCGATTTGTGTGTGATAGAAACACAAAGGAAGCATATTGGGACATCGCACGTTTTACAGTAAGCGGAACAATCATTGAGCGGATGGGACTCACACAGGCATGTGTTTTCATCCTCCCTGCTGGTAAAATGCACGACGTCATGACCTGTTTTAGATTTCAAGCGTAAGTGAACTGGAACACAAGGGTCACAGAGAATGACCCCGCATCGTCTGCAGAAAAAGGACACTGGTTTCTGACACAGATCACACTCGACGAAATGTTGGCCTTGGGTTGACTCTTCGGATGCCATTGATAGAATGTGAAACCTACAATTTATTAACAAAAATGTTTACAGAGAATAATCTCAATTCATAGAAATTTAATATGCATGGATGATAACCTAGTCATGTTTAGAATTTGATTATTATATAAATATACATACTTGTAGTTTCATTATGCGGGTGTAGACATTTGCCATTTAATGATAATATCAATTTAATATGTCGGGCTTTTTCCCCTAGCGACTTTTGAATTGATGATTATAAAAACAAATCAAATACATGTATGTGAATTAAATCTGTATAATTAAGCACAATGAGACAGAGTTAAAACTATCAAAGAAACAATCATAATTAGGTACCATCGAAAGTAACGAAAAAGCTTTTACACGTCTTGGTGTGCATTTTCGAAGAAACATGGGAAAGTCGACTTCAAACAAAGGATCCAATTTTAGCGCGTTTTATTTCTTGTGTAAATGAACATGTTCAATTCACAAAGAAACTTTTTCAAATTGTTGTACTTCTATATCAATTGTTATACAAATAACAATTGAAGATAGGGATAGGTTATTTCAACTTGATCACTATTATGAACATTGTTTAATCGTTCATGTAGTAGTATGATTGCCAAACACGGACTGAAAAACAAAATGCATGACTTTGCTTTGATGTGATAAACAAATCAAACTTCGCAATCTTTGAAACAGGTATAGTTCACAGGTGCTTCAGGACAGGACCGACCCCACCCCTTCTACCCCACCCACCCCTAGGTATCTAGACCCCCGGGACTTTACTGATTTTTTTTCTATAAATTATCCTTTTATGACATATTTGTAATCTAATTTATACATTCATTGCACAAAATTCCTTAAAACACACATTTTGAAGAAAAAAATCATATCTCCTCTATATATAGAATAAGGGTTCTTTCTGGCTGACTACGGAACAACATCGGTCTGTTAAAGTAAAAAAGGACAAAGAAAAGCCGATCTTTACAAATATTTTCTCAATACTGTAAATGCGATCAAGAGAAAGAAGAAATGTCCTATTGTAAAGAAAAAAACTGAAGAAGACTATCAAATCATCTTTTTGATGGTGACAGCTGTTATTGAAGATATCAATAATTTTACAAACCTTAACGATGGAAAGGGTTTTTTTCCTTTGACATGTATCCGATCATGTTTCCTTGATGCATCTGATCATGTGGGCTATGCACCAGAAGTTATATCTGAATCACGGGGGCTCTTACGGGCTAATAATTTTATTACTTAATTATTTAAATCTGAATTCATTATACAAATAATATTATATCTATAATCCCACTGTGTACCTCGGAAATCCTGTAAACAAAAGTTTCAGCTTACACTAGTATGATAATATCCTTTTTATGCAGCTATTTGTGATTGTAAAAATCAAGTGTAAGTCACATTAAGGGCTAATGAATTTTGATGTTTATAATTTACGTTATTCTATCATAAATTGTATATAAATTATAGATAATTATTATCTCATATTCATAATTATCATAATGGAATTGTAATTTACAATTGCCCGCTCGCCCGAGGTACGGGCGACGCAATATTCGAAAGACACTTGCCCGGTGGGCGTCTATTATTTCTTTAATTTTGAAAATACTTTGTCATTGCACCACAGTTTTTGTGTTTTACCCATTTCTATGAAAAATGAAATGACTAAAAGTATATCATAAAGCTACATAAGCTAGTAATTTTAACAAACCAGGTACTTCTATAAATTATAAACCTAGGTAACTTATTTATGTGTGTCTTAATTTGCATTGCGTAATTTGTTTCTGCGATGATGCAATTTGTGTATTTCACTCCATCCTCAAACTTGACCAAAGCACGGTTCCAATTCGATTTATATTTTTTTAAATTAACTCGTGCAGGGTTTTTATTTTACTTTTCAAGCATCAAGTTTATGTTATATTATGTATTAAACGGAAACTGTACTCTGGACGATTTTTTGTTTTGTCAGAAAAAATTTAAGGTTTCAAGCTTAGTAAAAGTTGAAGTGCCTACTTATAGACTAACATCTGCCTTGTAATAAGTGGGTTTGTTTGTAACAAATCTGCAGTAAGAGATTGTATACATGTATGTTGAATAACAAAAATGAACTCTATTGTTAGGGTAACAACATGAAGTTCTTTCATTCTAAGTAGTTAAGCAAACTCTTTTCCGAACCTGTGATGCACTTAAGCGCCTCCGGAATATTTTTCGATATTTTTTTTCAAGGGGGAATAGAGTTCCAGGTCTAAATTTGCATGCTCAACTCTGTTCCATGTTCCCATTACGTCAATTTTTGCGTGTGATATGAAGGAGGCGAAAATTGCAGGAAATTACAGCACAACCACATTTGCGTCAGTGTGGTATCTGCAGTTTTGATTATCATCGATGCCCTTCATTAAGAAACACAACAAATCCCCCCCCTCTCTCTCTCTCTCTCTCTCTCTCTCTCTCTCTCTCTCTCTCTCTCTCTCTCTCTCTTAGTATAATAAGATATTACAAAAAGAAAGTTGCGGCGGATGATTAACTTGACTATGCATATATCTAATGCTCAAACACTTCTTTTCCTGACCACAGAGGCTAAGGAAGACATGAAAATGAGGCTTAGTTTTTTGTCTTATTTTGATGGAAAATGTATTTTCTTGAATGAGACTTTTCTGTCAAGTTGTACTTTAGAGCTCTACACAGATGCAGCACAATCTTTGGGTTATACTGGCGTATACAAAGATAGGTGGTTTTATGGTGCATTTCCATCAGAATGGCAAAAATTAAATATTATGACCCTGGAGTTTTATCCAATTATTCTGGCATAACATATGTGGGGTCCCTTGTGGAAAAATCATTCTATCTTGTTTTTCACAGATAATGAAGCCTTAGTATCGGTTATTAATAAACATACATCTAGATTTAATGAAGTAATGAGAATGGTACGTAACATGGTATTGCAGTGCTTTAATCTCAACATACTCTTCAAGGCTAAACATATACCAGGTAAAAAGAATATTTTGGTGAATATTTGCGTATATATGAATTGAGGTTAAAATCAAATATAAAGATTTGCTTAAATATGATTTTTTTTATGAAATTAAAATTAAGTATTAAGATATGCATAAGAATTTGTAGATACGAATGACAATAGGATTACGATGCATAACACTGGCCATTAAAACCAATACTAGATCGAAGTATGACTGTACGGTGCAGGTGAGGAATTACTTGACAGCACTTATAAATAAGTACTTTAATTTACAAACATGGTGATGATGAAGAGTCCATACTTCTTAGACACTGGGGGGGGGGGGAAGAATATAAAATAAATGATCTAGTTTACAGTGAGAAAGGACAATGAATAAAGCAAAAACGTGGTCTCCCCTGTTTTAAAAAAAAACTACGGTAATAGCTTTATCACAAATTAGGTCTGGTACGCATTGATAAAAAAATTGGTTACAAAATCAGGGATGGATGTGGGTTTTTTTTGGTTCAAAATGTAAACGTTAGCTCTGTTTTCCAATTTTTGATTGCTTTTTCCAAATTCTAAGAGAGTGTTAGAGATTTGATCTAACAATCCCATTTGAGAAATGATGCCATTGTCACATACCGCTAATTGTTGAACACTTGGCAAAGGAACAATTGCTATCTGGATTTTTTTTTTTGGGGGGGGGGGGGTATTTGTTATATTTTTTGTATTGGTGATCAATTTTATTTCTTTTTTCTATTGACAGGGCTATCCCTTCCTAACGCCAGGGAATGACATAACACCAAATAAAAAACAAATTATACTTTGTGCATTATTCATGAATACCTAAATAAAATTTAAAAATAAAATATATATTTTTATATCTTTGGATTTTGTCATTAACTTAATTTTGGAAACTTTTTTGTCCGATTGCTTAAATCCCGTTTAATTTCACGAACTATAGGAAATTGTTAAACAACACTGATGTGCATTCATTCTACTAAGTATTTGATTCTTTTGGCGATTCCGGTGTAACACTCTCCCACCATCATCTCACCGTCACCAAGGATACACACGGCACGTGGAGTGTTTATTCCTCCTTCAGGAATGATGTACCTCAGGAATCGTCCGTCTATGTCCAGCATGTGAATCTTGTTCCGTGGAATTTCGGTAACGATGACGTGACCGACAGAATCAGTGGCGACTGAAGAAGGCTTAATTTTACTGTCCTTCTCCGAGTAAGAGAACCGGAATATGCCCAATCTATCGACAGCAATGACTGCGTCTTTCTCCCAGTCAGTTACAATGATGTCCCCGTTAACATTCTCAGTGATGTAAACCACCTCTTTGTACAGAGGTTGACACTGCGAGTCGTACTGGATTTCCTGGAGCACGGTACCGGTACTGCTGTATCGGACGACTTTGGACTGATCGTCTTTACTGAGACATACCAGTAGATCACCGGACGCGGCGCTTGTGACACCCAATGGTATCCAGTCCCCGGTAGTGAACATCGTCACCACAGTGTCGGTGTCAGATATCATTCTCACGGCTTTATCATCTTGATCAATGTACACTACTTGTTTGTTGTACATACATAAGTACAAGCCAAGGTCAGTAATGCTGACGGTGTGGTGGAGGTGTCCCTGGAGATCAAACAACTTCAGTTCATAACTAGTTCCTCCCATCCACACTTTGTTATCCTCGGTAACGGCCATGTCATACAAACGAGTTTTATACTCTTCATAAGCAGGGAACCCAGAGTCTATAACAGAAGTAACTGTTGGTGCCTCTAACATTCTTGTACCCGGTAAATCATTTTCTTTGAAATTTTTTTCCAAGAGCGACATTTTCTTTTCCTGTGTTTTTTCAACGTATCCGAAATAAGTTTGTAAATAATTTGGATCTATTTTGCATTCATAAAATGTCGGAAATGAATACTGTGAGAACTCTTTTAAGGTCTCTTGTTTTTCAATCATTGGCTTGAATCTTTGTATTTCTACGGCGTTTTTTGATTTATGTATTTCGATCACTTTTTTGTTTATTTCATCTACTTTCTCAATCATTTCTTCAAATTTTTCCTTTTGTTTCTGTAGTACAGCCTCGTGCTCTTTTTGCATGTCATCCAGTTCCTGGTGAAGTTTCTTCACGGTCTCCTCGATCAGTTTGTGCCACTCTTCTCCCCGGGCTGTAACTTCATCTTTTCTCTTTTTGTAATTCAACGGTAACCATGACAGCTGTTTTGTCGTATGATTCAGAATTTTTTCTAAATCCTGTTTGGACGACTGAAGTCTTTCGTTTTCCTTTGCAATAGCATTTAAAAGTTCTTCAGTTTTGCATTGTCTATTAAGTTCTTTGATTTTATCGGACAGCTCTGAAATTTCGTGTGTTTTGTGTGTGATAGAAACACAAAGGAAGCATATTGGAACATCACACGTTTTACAGTATGCGGAACAATCATTGAGCGGATGGGACTCACACAGGCATGTGTTTTCATCCTCCATGCTGGTAAAATACACGACGTCATGACCTGTTTTAGATTTCAAGCGTACGTGAACTGGAATGCAAGAGTCACAGAGATTGACTCCACATTGTCTGCAGAAAAAGGACACTGGTTTCTGACACAGATTACACTCAACGAAATGTTGGCCTTGGGTTGACTCTTCGGATGCCATTTATAGATTGTGAAACCTACAATTTATATTAAAAGATTTTTTACAGAGAATAATCTCAATTCATAGAAATTTAATATGCATGGACGATAACCTAGTCATATGTTAGAATAAGATTATTATATGAATATACATACTAGTAGTTTCATTATGCGGGTGTAGATTTTTGCCATTTAGTAATATCAATTATGTCGGGCTTTTTCCCCTAGCGATTTTTGAATTGATGATTATAAAAACAAATCAAATACATGGATGTGAAATGAAACTGTATAATTAAGCAATATAGCACAATGAGACAGAGTTAAAACTATCAAAGAAACAATCATACTTTAGGTACCATCGAATGTAACGAAAAATCTTTTACACGTCCTGTGCGCGTGGTGTGCGTTTTCGAAACATAGGACAGTCGACTTCAAACAAAGGATCTAATTTTAGCGCGGTTTTATTTCTTGTTCGATTTACAAATAAACTTTTTCCAATTGTTGTACTTCTATATCAATCGTTATACAAATAAAAATTGAAAATAGGGATAGGTTATTTCAACTTGGTCACTATTATGAACATTGATTAATCGTTCAATTAGTATCATGATTGCCAAACACGGACTGAAAAACAAAATGCAGGGCTTTGCTTTGATGTGATAAACACATCAAACTTCGCAATCTTCGCAACAGGTATAGTTCATAGGTGCTTTAGGACAGGACTTACCCCCATCTTCTTCAATCCCACCCCACCCCTAGATATCTAGACCCCCAGAACTTTACTCATTTTTTCTGTAACTTATCCTTTTATGACATATTTGTAATCTAATTTATACATTCATTGCACAAAATTCCTTAAAACACACATTTTGAAGAAAAAAATCATATCTCCTATATATATAGAATAAGGGTTCTTTCTGGCTGACTACGGAACAACATCGGTCTGATAAAGTAAAAAAGGACAAAGAAAAGCCGATCTTTACAAATATTTTCTCAATACTGTAAATGCGATCAAGAGAAAGAAGAAATGTCCTATTGTAAAGAAAAAAATTGAAGAAGACTATCAAATCATCTTTTTGATGGTGACAGCTGTTGAAGATATCAATAATTTTACAAATTTTAACGATGGAAAGGGTTTTTTTCCTTTGACATGTATCCGATCATGTTTCCTTGATGCATCTGATCATGTGGGCTATGCACCAGAAGTTATATCTGAAGCACGGGGGCTCTTACGGGCTAATTATTTTATTACTTCATTATTTAAATCTGAATTGAGTATACTATCAACATGTAAAATAGACATTTTACATGGTGATTATCACCATGTAAAATGTCTATTTTACATGTTGGTTATTCAAATAATTTTATATCTATAAACAAATATTAAAACTAAAAAAAAGTGTGATGTATTTGCATAACACTGAACGTTTACATAGTTCACATAAACTGCTCCCACTGTGTACCTCGGAAATCCTTTCAACAAATGATTCAGCTTACACTAGTATGATAATATCCTTTTTATGCAGCTATTTGTGATTGTAAAAATCAAGTGTAAGTCACATTAAGGGCTGATGAATTTTGATGTTTATGATTTACGTTACTCTATCATAAATTGTATATAAATTATAGATTATTATTATCTTATATTCATAATTATATCATGATGGAATTGTAATTCACAATTGCCCGCTCGCCCGAGATAGGGGCAACAGCGACACAATATTCGAAAGACACTTGCCCGGTGGGCGTCTATTAATTCTTTAATTTTGAAAATACTTTGTCATTGCACCACAGTTTTTGTGTTTTATCCATTTCTATGAAACATGAAATGAATAAAAGTATCTATCATAAAGCTACATAAGCTAGTAATTTTAACAAACCAGGTACTTATATAATTTATTAACCTAGGTGACGTATTTATGTGTGTCTTAATTTGCATTGCGTAATTTGTCTCTGCGATGATACAATTTGTATATTTCATCCCATCCTCAAACTTGACCAAAGCACGGTTCCAACTCGATTTATATTTTTTTAAATTAACTCGACCGTGCAGGGTTTTTATTTTACTTTTCAAGCATCAAGTTGTTGTTATATTATGTATTAAACGGAAACTGTACTCTGGACGATTTTTTGTTTTGTCAGAAAAAATTCAAGGTTTCAAGCTTAGTAAAAGTTGAAGTGCCTACTTATAGACTAACATCTGCCTTGTAATAAGTGGGTTTGTTTGTAACAAATCTGCAGTAAGAGATAGTATATGTTGGAGAACAACAAAAATGAACTCCATTTTTAGGGTAACAACATTAGTTCTTTCACTCTAAGTAGTTGAGCAAACTCTTTTCCGAACCTGTGATGCACTTAAGCGCCTCTGGAATATTTTTCGATATTTTTTTTCAAGGGGGAATAGAGTTCCAGGTCTAAATTTGCATGCTCAACTCTGCCCCATGTTCCCTTTACGTCAATTTTTGCGTGTGGTATGAAGGCGGCAAAAATGGCAGGAAATTACAGGACAACCACATTTGCGTCAGTGTGGTATCTGCAGTTTTGATTATCGTCGATGCCCTTCATTAAGAACCACAAAATCTCTCTCTCTCTCTCTCTCTCTCTCTCTCTCTCTCTCTCTCTTAGTATAATAAAATATTACAGACCAAAAATATGGCATTCATGTTCCTGTGAATAACATGGACCTTATTTGAACCACCTTAAAGAGTCCGGTCCTGAGCCCTTATTTGAGCAAACATAAAATACCATACATCTGATTATGGTGTATAAATATCACTGACTATCGCTGATTGAGGTTCTGGAAATCTACTGTATATATACATGTATGTATATATTTTATTGATAACACTAAGATACAGTTTTACTTTAAAATAGGGGGTTCACTTGTATAACTTTCAAAACTTGGAGTTCAATACTTTAAGGTATTCAACATTTAAGGACCAAATTTGTACCTAATAAATGAGTGGTCCAATATCTTAAATCATTGTATTATTTTGAAGGTGTTATCGGATAAAAATATACCAATAAAGAAATTTTTTAAAATTTTGATTATTGTCCAATGAATTGCACCTTGAATTTTACATTGAAGTCTATGGGCAGCGCATGTTTTATTCAGAAATTGTAAGAAGTAACTTGAATTTCACACAGATAATGTTTGTGAAAATATGCATTAAATCTGTCCTTTTTAAAATCTAATTTACTACAGAAATTTTGAAAAAAAAATGAACTTTTCTAATTTCATCGAGGAAATGTAACACTCTCAAAAAAGTAGTTTAAGTTGCAAAGATCTTGCTTTTTAGATGTGGTCAGTCATGTTATTTTGGTTTATTTTTCTTTCATCGTTATCTTGCAGAAAATATTTAACTACATGTAATTTAAAATGATTCAAAATTGTTCATTATCCCTTCATTGTACATTGAATCCTTACCTAGGGTCGAGCCATGTTTGGTTGATTTTTTTTTTTGTTAGAGACAGATGGACGCACGAGAAATAATACTAAGAAAAGCTGAATTAAGTTTTTAGCTCAGCTGAGCTATAGGGCATGAAAATACATAACATATAGACAAGACAGCCTTTCAGCATCGGAGGAGTTTCAACAACAAAAAAAGAGTTGGACTTTTTTAATTAAAAAAAATTGGAGTTATGTTCGAGAAAAAAAACCAAGGGGAAAACAGATCCATGTACTAGAACATATATTTACATCAACAATTTTTTCAGACATATTGATAAAGGTTATAAACTTTAAAATAATATGTCTGTACTTGACACTATAAAACAACCACTGATGCATTACACTTAGATGAAAGGAGGAAGACAAGTTTAAGTTTTCAACCAGAAATAACCACTTAGTGGCTTAGTTTTAGACCATGTTTTTCTTCCGGAATTAAAAACTTCCTTAGAGGAGGTTTCCCGTTTAGAAATCAGACACATAATCTGTAAATATACAAAAATAAATTTCACTTACAGTGCACATCAGATAAGAGCATATATTACAGATTGTCAAAATTTGATAACCGCGTACTTGCTAAATCACTAAACATCTAATAAAATGATGTTGTTTTGTATCATCATGATTGACTCTAATTTTCACAAAAATGACCAACATCGAAATAATTATACAAAAAAGAAATCCTCACATCTGTAGCAAGACTTTAATAAGAGGAGGACGACAAGTGTATGTTTCAACCAGATGTGCCCACTTAGTGACTTAGTTTTTGACCATGTTTTTCTTCCAGAATTAAAAACTTCCTTAAAGGAGGTTTCCCGTTTAGAAATCAGACACAAAATCTCTAAATATACAAAAATAAATTTCACTTACAGTGCACAGCGGATGAGAGCATATATTACAGATTGTCAAAATTTGATAATCACGTGCTTGCTAAATCTAATAAAAATCTAATGAAAAATAAAATGATGTTGTTTTTGTATCATTGTGGGTGACTTATTTTCACAAAAATGACAATTATTTGATAAATTATACAAAATTGAATCCTCACATCTGTAGTCTATATTCTGTCATGACAAATAAATAATAATGTTTTTAAAATATGTTAAAAATCTAATCTGTTATAAATGAGATTTGTATAGTCAGTTTTTTACTGTATTCTGCCACAGCACTTAAGCATTGGATGTTTATTTTTGGATGTCGTCGGTCCTATTACACACCAAGGCTGTGCAGACAAATTGACGGCGTTAGCGCGGTAGATGTACATGTATGATGAATTGTCTGCACAGTCTTGGTGTGTTATAGAAGCGACGACATCTAAAAATAAGCATTCAATGCTCATATTTATATTCTTATTGATGTTTATTTGTATGAAGTATTTGTGTATCGTTGCTTTTAAGCTATTATATACGCTTGTAGCCAGGGATATGAAACATACATGGAACCTCCATATTAACGCTATTTAGTTCGCTTCCGCGGTTAAAAATATAGTTCCAGAAACTTTGTCGAGAAAAGTTTTTTTTAATTATTAAAATATAGATTTGATTAAACAATTATTTTTCATAAGTACATATCAAATTAAATGTAAGTTTGAACGTTTCGTTTAGTCTTACAATGATAAATATATTCAAAACGCATGATATGACGTGTATATTTTGTGCTCATGTGCCGTGAAAAGAAAAGTGTATTAACAGGAAGTTGAACGTCGCAGATTTCCAATGCAAACACAGGGGGAAATGTACACTGCATGTAAATATTAATATCGATTTTTTTTAAAAGTAGATATATAGATGGATATTTGGTTTTGATATTAGCTGAATACTCAGCACGCACTTCAACCCTGCCATTGTTTAAAGTTTAATTGGCGTTATAAAGAAAAAAAAATGGAAAAAAATAACACATATTTGGTATTTCAGTTTTAAGAATGAATCACATCAAGTGAGAATTCAGAATTCAACTTGAAAATGGTGTGTTATTTCTTCGAATTTAAATTAAATTGTTTTATCGCTTCTACTTTTTAATATGTAACGAAAAACTATTTCTTAAAAATAATCAGATAAGGTATAACCAGAGTCAGAAAATACCGATAAATTTCATTTTACGTGTATTTTCTATACTAAAACGTTCATAAGATTCACCTTTTGGGTACAGAAACTATTATATCGTAAAAAAAAAATAAAAGCTACAGAAAAGATTTTAGATGCTGATGAAGGGTTGCTGATTAGTTTAAACAATATCTATTCATTATAGATTCAAGTACATTTACATGATGATAAATTACAATTGTAAGATCGGGAAACAAGCCATAGGGCTTATATTGATCCCTCTCTTGCAGGTTGCTGATTGATCAGATAAAAGGTTAGCTCTTTTTGACAAACAAAACAAAGGTGACAAAAGCATTGTAGTTTATCAAAAGGAACATGAGACATCATAATATGCTGTCGACCCTTATTTTGTATTGAAGGTACACCAAAATCCATTTTTGTTGATATTTTATTATGCAAATAATATAAATTTACATAAATGGATTAGGCAGCAGACAATGCCTATGTTCAAATCCATTTTTGTTGAACTTAACAAAAAAATGTTCTATATTCCCAGGACTTAGAATGAACAGCCCAAAATTAAATATGAATTTAATTTTTTTTTAAACTCATTTAATACGTCGTTTGCTTTAAAGTTGCGGAAATTGTCACAGGGTTTTTTATGCTTCAAATTCTAATATTTTCAATTGCTTAAGAAATGTATTTCCTATGGTCAGCCAAAATTTTAACGTCAGTTTTCAATTAATAAGCTAAATAATTTAAAGAGCTCACAATTACGAAATCGTATATGTTATGTAAAAGGCTTGTAACTGGCGGCATAATTTCGGCAGACAATTGAAAATACCTTGGTTAATCATTGTAAACATTAAAAATTGAAATAGTAAAATTTGAAGGAAAAAAGATCGTGATCATGCCTCTTTAAACCAAGTTGCGGTATAATGCAAAAAAACAATATTGATATATCTTTGAATTCCTAATTGTTGTTGCCAAGTGAATCTACTTATCAGCAACGTTAACTTGGCCCACGGTAAATGGGCATGCATATCGTTATCAAATTACTTTTTGTATTCTTTATTATTTTAAGTGGAAAAGTGACATTTCTAAAAGATATAAAATCGTCTTTGCTCCGAAAAAATGGTAATATCTAACGCGCTATACGCCCCTGTCTTTCTGTACAAGACAAATATCAAGAACATTGTATGAACGCGGGTATAATATTTTCTAGGTATTGATGTGCAAAGAAAAATAACTCCGGCTATATTTTTCATGTTTACTCAATACTTTCTTTAATTGAATGAAGGAAAAGGGTTATTAAAGAAAAGAAACTTCTGAAGGAGTAAAGACTTTTTTAAAGTAATATTAAAAAAAGTGAGAAGGCCAACATTATTAGTTGTTCCCAAAAGGTTTTGGTATCACAGATTATCTACCGAGTTGTTATGATATACACTATGTCGGTCTGTCTTGAAGAAGCAGCCATTTCATTTAAATGAACAAAAAATTAAAGTTGTCTCCCCGAAAAAAAATTCTCATCATCCCCTAATCTCAGCGAGATTCGTCGAGACTGAAAAATGTTTGACGGACGTCTCTTCCGAATCTCAGACCAGTGCCACACAAAGTGATTCGGGAAAATTTGCCCCAACTTCGGCCGGTTGTTATGTTAGAAATACGCTGAATTAAATCATCTGCTCGCTTCAACTTTTTACTTTGAACATCCCTTTAACTCCCTATCAACATAAAATGTTAGATTCCTACCGTTAAAAGATTTATTTCCCACAAAATATGAACTTGTTTATTTTTCAATTCATTTCCACACTCATTCACATCTCCAATGCTGAAGAGTTCCAGTGAAGGTCACAAATAGCCTGTTTCAGAATATGTCGTACTCAAAGGTTTCAACCTTATCATTTTATGAATATTACATTATAGAATTAAAAGGTTTAGTTATAAACACGGAATATTTCCTTTTCATTTATTATAAATTCCATATTTTATTTTTTTTGGCAAATAACTTGACATCTAAATGCATTTATAAAGTTTCTGTTTGCCCTATTAAAGTTTTCTATGTAAAACTACGAATACGACATATTTTGAAACAGTCTATTTATGACCTTGACTGGAACTCTTCAGCATTGGAGATGTGAATGAGTGTGGAAATGAATTGAAAAATAAACAAGTTCATATTTTGTGGGATATAAATCTTTTAACGGTAGGAATCTAACATTTTATTTTGATAGGGATTTAAAGGGATGTTCAAAGTAAAAAGTTGAAGCGAGCAGATGATTTAATTCAGCGTATTTCTAACATAACAACCGGTCGAAGTTGGGGCAAATTTTCCCGAATCACTTTGTGTGGCACTGGTCTGAGATTCGGAAGAGACGTCCGTCAAAATTTTTTCAGTCTCGACGAATCTCGCTGAGATTAATCATCCCCCTCTCCCACCGCCCACTTGTTCTTATTTGTAATGCAAGAAAATTCAAACAAATACATGAAAATTACTACACTAGCGAAAATTAAGGTTTTATCGTGAAATATATTATGAAAAAAAAATAAGTGACGTTCAGATTATTCGACCACTTGACGTCAACAGTGAAAGCTGATATTCACAAGTCGTGTACCACAGTATAATCGCTGACAACCTCCTTGAACATTAAGAAAAAAGGCAAATGTGTTAAAACGAAGGTAAAACAACACATCACTGAACTGATTGCTTCCTGTAATATCACTGACATTACATTTCATTGGTAGAAGTTTGCATTTAATGCATGTATCACCATGTAAAATTTATATTTTACATGTTGCGAAGATTTTCTATAGTTTTCGTTTGTTGGTAAATTTTCATTATTTACTCTTCTTAATTCTCGTGAAATTACTCCGGACTGTGGTGTGATATAATGTAAATTAATGTCTTACATACAATCAAACGTCTTAGAAAAAGAAATAGGACATCAAAGTAATCAAGTGTAGCTTTAGGAAAATACTTATTATAAAGACAGGATTGAAGGACAATGGTTTCAGCTAACAAATGTGTGTTTGACACTAATAGAGTTAATGCAATTACATAACAATTAGCGGATTAACGCAGGTGAATAAATGGGCGTTCACATGGGCATTGGTCAGTTTAGGGATAAAGAAATATTCTCTGATTGGATGATTTATACATGTGAATTATTTAGATGGTCATGCCAGTAAAATATTAGTAAATGTTTTATCTATAAAGTCTAAGAGTTAGACCAAGAGAGTCAGAGTTCAATAGTTAGGGGTTAAGAGTCAAGTTACAAGTCGTCCGTCCAATCCATTACGTTTTCCCTCACTGTCATATGTAGGTTATATTAAGTTAGAATTATTGATAAGCGAGTTTCCCCCTTTTTAATGTGTACGAAGTGGAAAGTTACTCTTTAAATGATTGTGTTATGAAGTGGAATAAATGTGGAACAGCGAGTGTTGAACTAATTCCCTAGTAATCGCCCAATATAGAAAATACCCCAAAACGTTACAAACCCGGCGGTCATACATGCAACGATCTACAGGGAGTTTAAGAGGGTCCGCCCCCCTTTTCCTTTTAAATGAAAACGTATAAAAGTTACTAAAAATAGGTCTCCCCCTCCCCCTAGTTAACAAATTTACAAACACACCCGGAAAAATTTCTTGGTCCGTGCATTCTTGATTTATTAAGTAGTTTCGAGTATAATATAATTTCTAAGACTTAAAAATAAATGATCCCAGTCGTGAGGTCCAAGAATGAGAGAAAACCTCAACTAGAAATCGACAGGGGAAATTATTTATCTCTTCATATGTAGATGCTACAACATGTTTTATAAATATGCATGATATAACATAGTAAGCACAACTAAGATTAAATAAATATTTTTCAGTAAAAAGAGTTTAAAAAGAAATTTTAGAAAGGGATACAAGACTCACTCGTGATTTGTTACTCAGGCGAGCGATGTGACCCGGGGGCCTTGCATATAGATTTGGTCTTGTGTTTATCTATTTGGGTGATGAATAAATACACGTATCACAACTATCGTCATTATCAACAATTTCTTCTTTTTTTATTATTATTATTTTTTATTTTTTGGTTGCATTTTGCAGTTTGATTTTCCATGCATAATTCAATGCATACTTGTACATGTACGTTCGATCAATATGTGCATTGATTAATTTTGAATGAAAACAGAAAGGTTTTGGCCAATGCATTTAGTGGTATCTACTATCATTGTGTTTGATCAACAATTCATTGTAGAACTACAATTTTAGAGTAAATATTTACAAAATTGAAACCACAAAACAGCTTTTTATCTAGTAATTATCAGTTTTCACGATACACTTGTGCGAATTCTGAAGATCAAAAGATCCTTATTGCTTCACCTCGAAACAGCTTACAATCGCTCCAGCATCCCAGGACAAAATTAAAAACAAAAGGATGAAATTCGCGCATTTAACCGACCCGTCTACTACTGCAGGCTAGAATATCAATAAAAAGTTTCCCCCTATTGTGATTAAGACAACGGAGTAATATTTTGACTAATAAATGGATTGTTGAGTATTGTATGGTAATCGATTTTTGACACACTGAATGGCGGAATTCTCACGTGTTTATACACAAGCAGGGAATGCAGACCCCCAAAAAAGCGATCTCTGTCACATTTCGTATGAGATCGTCAGAGATAGGGTGCATCTCAAACTCATAAATGATTGTATCTCATAAGATTATTCTCATAGAACAATTCAAAGACTTGTCGTAGCATGACTGGGGCATTTCCGAGTGATTTATCATTGGAAAACTTTGAAACCATACAGTTTTGGTATCAAATGGTGTTCATTTTGTGGTGTACTAAAAAGTGAACGAGTTTGTGTCGATATGTTTACTGGATTTCATGAACTCTTAAAGAGACAGGTGAGCTTTCATTTTCGTTTTCTCGATATATAAACACCTTAGTTTCAAGAAAGCGCCATGTTTTCGTAGAGAAAATTGCGTAAATGAAATTTATAGTATAGTATATGCATATAATAAGTCGTTCTCTCTCTCTCTCTCTTTCTCTCTCTCTCTCTCTCTCTCTCTCTCTCTCTCTCTCTCTCTCTCTCTGATATTAAAACATTTTGATTGATCTTTTTACAACATTTTCAATTATCTATAAGCACTTGCTACAATTCATGAGCCAAAAACACTTCTGATAATCGATATCACGTTCAATGCAATGTAAACAATTAATTTGATTGAACATAGCTCATGCCTTAAATCTAATTCTCTTATAACAAATTAACAATGAATTACAATTATTTTCAACCAACCATCCATTTTTTTTTAGTGTGGATAGATTTATTCTCTCTCTCTCTCTCTCTCTCTCTCTCTCTCTCTCTCTCTCTCTCTCTCTTACACTGCAAAAGGCCCTCTCCCACGCACCTGAACAAAACTTGCATGAATGCTTAATGTTGTAAAAATGGGAAAGCTAACTTGCTGTGTGATCTTTGAAAGCGGAATACGAAATTATTGCATTATGACAGCAGTGCCCGAATAACATCGTACACAAAGTCACGACATTTTTGTGTATTTACAATAATCTCTTCCTTATTGATAATCATGGAAGAAAATCATCCCCCAAGCCACTTGAATATTCTCGGTGATGAGCAAACCTTCATATACCGTGAATGAGGTATATCTCTATTTGACGGCCAGTTAGGCGAAATCGTATAGGATAGAGAGAAAAAGTGAATGAAAGATGATTTCTTGATTTCTAGCGGCGGAAGTGTAAATTTCATTGATTGACTAGATTATATTTATCTGACAATGATGTATGGACTTTTTATAATCCTTTATGGCACATATTTCCTAAATTGTAGAGGTTTTTATTATTTATGAATATAATTCATTGTATAAATCGATATTCTTTGACTCTGCATATCATTGAAAGTGTCTTATTTTTGTAGAGAGAATCAAATTCAGTGACATCAGACTTTGGTACCGGAAATAAATTTATTATTCGGTCATGGCAAATGCAGTTGTTGCGGTCAAAGGTATGGGTTTTTTTTCTTACGGAAGATTTTTCCAAAGATACTTGTTATTTCTTATTGTAAGTTTTATTTTTAATTTTTTTTTTAGATAAGAAAAGAATTATTTTTAATGTATCGTCTACATGCTTCAATCTTGTAAATTTTATATTTATTCACATAAATGTGTTTGGGTGCAATATCCTAAAAAGAAATAGTCGACTATGATATATTATGAACATTACTACTAGTATTTTGTTTAATTTTTTTTATATAAAGGATACTAAAATGTGAAATGAGCAAAATATTTGAATACCGCATACATAGCTCTAGGTCTGTAGCTCACGGTATGAACAAATGTGGGATGGACTCCCAGGGAGCTACAGACCTGCAGCTACCGCGTACCTTGAACGAAATATAAAATGCAAAAGTACTTTAAGCTTTATTTTCCTCCCTTTACCATTGCTGCATAGACTACAGTATTGATTTTAATAGTTAATGCATTGTCACAAATTTATGTGGAAGAATTGAAATCGATAAAAATCACTTGATGTATATTCACTGCATAGGTATAAAAAAAAACTAGATCTTTTTTCAGTAAGGATTATCTAGGGATTATCAATAATTAAAGGGCGTTTACGATTTGCATAACGACTGTCAAGTGACATTTCTAAGAAAACCTTTGTTATAATGGAAATATACATTGCACTTATCATTGTGTTAGAAACTGGTGAGAGAGAGAGAGAGAGAGAGAGAGAGAGAGACGAACAGACCTTGCATGCGGATGTAAACATGCAGAATCATTACGAGTTCACTAAATACATATCGCAGCGAAACTTGATGAAAATCTTAAAATGAGCTTCTTTGCATAAAACAAATTCGTACTCATTCATCATTTTTTCCCTTCCACTTTAAGCTTTACAGCCTATTAATATCTTTATATAGAAACAAATTCAAGTACTTCAAAACAATGCCATACAAAGGACAATAAAATTAATCAGTCTTTAAGTTAATAATTTATTCTAACATCTTCGCTTGCAAAGAGTTTTTTTTTGGGGGGGGGGGGGGGGGGTCCAAAACTGCCCTGAACAAAGTGGATCTTGACTTTCAATGACAAATCTGTTTTGTCAACCAAATTTTTCCATATACATTATATATAGGCATTTCCAAGAGAAACACCTTATCTTTCTTGCCCAACTTTGAGCTTTCTTGCTACAAGTAATTTTACCCGATAAAGTACCTGAATAAATATATTCTATTGAGTTCACGTTCATTTACAATGAAATAGAACAAAAAGATTGTGTTATTAAAGGTCGTTTATTCAATGAACCAAATTTTTATTGTTTAAATCAAACAAGATAAAATCATTGATTAAACGACATTTTACTCTATCGAAACTTCGATTTCAAGTGTCTTCGTGTAGAATTATTGGGTATTTTAAAGGAAGTACGAAAATTAAATATATCTCCATTTCTTATGATGTAACCTTTACAGACAACTTTCTATGGATCCGGCTCGTCTGAGCTTCTTCTGCTATGTGTACTTTTGATTCTCAGTAAGCTGAATAGTTTACTGTCTTCCCGTAA